>NC_057731.1:30858495-30864104 GCF_004010195.1 Chiloscyllium plagiosum | reverse complement strand
TGCTCTCCACCCCCGGGTTGGCCCCAACAGCGGCGGAGCCTCCCTAACGAGCGGGGAGCAGAGCCTGGGGCCTGAGCCGGCAGAGACCAGGAACCGACCCCGGAGCTAGCCCTTACCAGTCACCGGCCTCTCCGCTGTCCGAGTCACAGTCAGTGACCCAGGCCCGCAGCCGGCCCAGGCCGCACAGCCAAGCGGCTCGGACCCAGAGCCGCTCCATCCCCCTCCCCCCACGGCCGGAAACTGAGAGCGCGCAGCCGCACTCCCGGGGAACAAGGTCCCTACCCCCGGGCTGACAGCATGGAATACACGGAGCAGCGTTAACTAGGGTTAACCAGCACCGACACAGCTCAGGGAGCAGCGTTAACCAGCACCGACACAGCTCAGGGAGCAGCGTTAACTAGCGTTAACCAGCACCGACACAGCTCAGGGAGCAGCGTTAACTAGCACCAACACACCTCAGGGAGCAGTGTTAACTAGGGTTAACCAGCACCGACACAGCTCAGGGAGCAGCATTAACTAGGGTTAACCAGCACCAACACACCTCAGGAAGCAGCGTTAACTAGGGTTAACCAGCACCAACACAGCTCAGTGAGTAGCATTTACCACGATTATCTGGTGTATTACCAGCACCAACACAGCTCAAGGAGCAGCGTTAACTAACATTACCTGGTTTAATATCAGTACAAGGCTCAGCAGCATTATCTGGTGTAATAAAGGCCATAAGATTTTGACTTTCAGCCCATCAATTCTGCTCCATTATTTGATTATAGTTGATATGGTTCTCAATCCCATTCTCCTACCTTCTCCACATAACCCTCAATCCCCTTACTAATCAAGAGCATATAAATTTCTGACTTAAATAAATTCAATGACTTGGTTTCCTCAGCCCTCTGCGGCTTAGTCTTAAAAGATTGTCCCTTCACTCTGAGGCTGTACCCTTGGGTCCTAATCTGTTCTACCAATGAAAATATCTTTTCTGCTTTCACTCTATCCAAATCTCTCAGTATCCTGTTAGTTTAAATCAGATTTCCCCTTTAGCCTATTAAGTTCTATCGATTACAGACCCAGAGTCCTCAACCACTCCTCATATAACAAGCTCTTCATCCTCAGAATCATTCTTGTTAATCTCCTTTGGACCTCCTCCAACACTAGCACATCCTTCCTTAGATATAGGGCCTAAACACTACTCACAATATTCCAAATGCAGTCTGACCACATCCTTAACCAACATCAGCAGGACATCTCTACTCTTGTATTCTAGTACTTTTGAAATCAATGCCAAATTTGCATTTGCTGTCCTAATCCAGCTGAACCTGCATGTTAACCTTAAGAGAATCTTGAACTATAATTAGGACTCCCCTTACTTCAGAATTCCAAAACCTTTTCCCATATAGAAAATAGTGTATGGCTCTATTCTTCCTACCAAAATATAGGTACATGGATAGGGTAGACAAAGTCTTTTCCCTGAGGTGGGGAGCCAGAACAAGAAGGCATAAGTTTAGGGTGAGAGGGAAAAAATTTAAAAGGGACCTGAGGGTCAACTTTTTCATGCAGAGGATGGTGTGTGCATGGAATGAGCTACCAGAGGAAGTGGTGGAGGCTGGTACAATTACAACATTCAAAAGGCATCTGGATAGGTAGATGAATAGGAAGGATTTAGAGGGATATGGGCTAAGTGCTGGCAAATGGGACTAGATTATGTTCGGATCTCTAGTCTGCATGGACAAGTTGGACCGAAGGTCCTGTTTCCGTGTTGTACATCACAGTGACTCTATGTAACCTCATACTTTGCCATATTGTTTTCCATCTGCCACGTCTTTGTCCACTGGCCTAGCATGTCCAAATCATTCTGCAGCTTTCCCACCTCCTCAACACCACCTGTCCCTTCACCCATCTTTGTGTTATCTGCAAGCTTAGCACCAAATCCCTGAGTTCCTTCCACCAGATTGTTGGAGTGGTTCCAACACTGACATTTGTGGAATTCCACTAGTCACTGGTTGCCATCCTGAAGAATACCCCTTTATCCCACCCTCTGCTTACTGCCAGTCAATCAATACTCTATCTATGCCAGTACGTTGTCCCTAACACCTATTTTATTTAGCAGCCTACTGTGCAGCTTCTGGTCAGAGATCTTCTGATAGTACCAGCACCAACACAGCTCAATGAGCAGCATTACCTGGCATAATACCAGTTCAGTGTGCAGCATTACGTAGTATAATACCAAAACAACGCAGCTTAGTGAGCAGCTTTGCTTAGTACAATATCAGTACTAATACAGGTTCATGTCCAGTCGTTGCCTAGTACAATATCAGCATTAACTCAGCACTGCCTGTTGTGACATTATTATTAAAATAACTCAATGACCAGTTATTTCCTGATGTAATGCCCACTTAACACAACTTGATAGCCAATTATTGCCTGGTGTAATTTCACAACTCAGAAATTAGTTATTGCATGGAGTAGCATTAGCATTAACACTACAATGTAATCAGGTCTTGTCTTGCTGATGTGTAATGTGTGCTCTGGCAGTTATATTTTCTGTGGGTTCTTTGGGCTGACATAATTTATTAAATGTGAGAATTGACACTTCTGGTCTTAAAAGAAGCATTATGTACAGTAAACAATATGTAGTTTATTACGTCTCTGCAACTACCTACATGTGATAATAGGTTCTACATTACTGAACCAAGTTTTGGAATGATTAGTTTTACATCTGTCTTGCACAAAATCCTACTTTACTTTCAATCAGATCCCATAACTATATCACACTGAGTGACTCAGTTAGGTTTTAACCATTTCGGATCCACATACAACAATGTTAAATAAGCTTAAATCCAATTTGGAAACCATCATTACCTGCTGTAAAATCAACATTCAAGAATTCTGTATGTGTTTCTCCCAGATGTGTCCAGAATTGTTTTTTTGTTTTGGGCTTGCATAAATATGTTACATCTCTAAATTTTCAGTTCTGACAGGAGGTCACAAACATGACAATTTGATAAATTAACAATTCAATCAAACAAAATAAACTTTAAATTCAAATAAACCACGTAAGTGACTTTTAATCTCACTTCACAACGAAACCACTACTAACTTTGGAGACTAAAGGAGCTCTTCTGCCATTCTCAACAATTCTTGATGCGGCTCAGTCCAAGGATGCACAGTGGTCCCTCACTGTGCTATGTGTCTGGCAACCACACTCCCCTAGCTCACTCCTGTCCCCTAGCTCACACCAGGCTTCCATTTGACACTCATTTGTCAACAGCTCAAATAATTTGCAAACCTCTACACATTTGAGAAACATTGATGTAAGGCAATACTCGACTCACTCCTTGTGGAAATACTCCCAGTACTAAGAAAGTAAGGACTGCAGATGCTGGAGATCAGAGTCAAAAGGTGTGGCACTGGAAAAGCACAGTGGGTCAGGCAGCATCCAAAGATCAGGAGAATTGATGTTTTGGGCATTAGCCCTTCATCAGGAATGTGGGGGAGGGGAAGGGAGTTGAGAGATAAATAGGAGGGTGGGGGGATGAAGGTAGCTGGGAAGGTGAGGGGTAGATGCAGGTGAGGGGCTAATGGTGATAGGTCAGAGGGGAGGTTGGAGGGAACAGGTGGATAGGAAGATGGACAGATAGACAGGTCAAGAGGGCAGTGCTGACTTGGAGCGTTGGATCTGGGATGAGGTGGGGGGATGAGAGATGAAGAAACTGGTGAAATCAACATTGATGTCATGTGATTGGAGGGTCCCAAGATGGAAGAAGAGGCGATCTTCCTCCAGGAGTCAGGTGGCTTGGATTTGGTGGTAGAGGAGGCCCAGGACTTACATGTCCTTGGTGGAGTAGGAGGGGGAGTTGAAGTGGTCACTGGATTTTGGATCATTGGAATCTCTTCTGGGATAGAAGTGACCTGTACAAGAAAGACGGATTGCACCTGAATTGGAGAGGGACTAATATACTGGCAGGGAGATTTGTTAGAGCTGCTTAGAAGGATTTAAATTAGTAAGGGTTTGGGAGTGGAACCCAGGGAGGTAGTGAGGAAAGAGATCAATCTGAGACTTGCACAGTTGAGAAAAAAAGCGAGTCAAACAGTCAGGGCATGCAGGACAAAGCAGAGAACAAGGTAGGACTGCTAAACTAAACTGCATTTATTTCAATGCAAGAGGCCGAACAGGGAAGGCAGATGAATGCAGGACATGGTTAGGAACATGGGACTGGGATATCATAGCAATTACAGAAACATGGTTCAGGGATGGACAAGACTGGCAACTTAATGCTCCAGGATACAAGTGCTACAGAAAAGTCAGAAAGGGAGGCAAGAGAAGAGGGGGAGTGGTGTTTTTGATAAGGGATAGCATTACAGCTGTGCTGAGGGAGGATATTCCCGGAAATACATCCAGGGAAGTTATTTGGGTGTAACTGAGAAATAAGAAAAGGATGATCACCTTATTCGGATTGTATTATAGACCCCCTAATAGTCAGTGGGAAATTGAGAAACAAATTTGGAAGGAGATCTCAGTTATCTGTAACAATAATAGGATGGTTATAGTAGGGATTTTAACTTTCCAAACATAGACTGGGACTGCCATATTGTTAAGGGTTTAGATGGAGTGGAATTTGTTAAGCATGTACAAGAAATTTTTCTGATTCAGTATGTGGATGTACCTACTAGAGAAGGTGCAAAACTTAACCTATCTTTGGAAAATAAGGCGGGGCAGGTGACTGAGGTGTCAATGGGGGAGCACTTTGGGGCCAGTGACCATAATTCTATTAGTTTTAAAATAGTGATGGAAAAGGATAGACCAGATCTAAAAGTTAAAGTTCTAAATTGGAGGAAGGCTAATTTTGACAGCATTAGGCAAGAACTTTCAAAAGCTGATTGAGGGCAGATGTTCACAGGTAAAGGGACGGCTGAAAAATGGGAAGCCTTCAGAAATGAGATAATCAGAGTCCAGAGACAGTATATTCCTGTTAGGGTGAAAGGAAAGGCTGGGAGGTATAGGGAATGCTGGATGACTGAAGAAATTGAGGGTTTGGTTAAGAAAAAGAAGGAATAAATGTGTCAGGTATAGATAGGATAGATTGAGTGAATTCTTAGAGGAGTATAAGGCAGTAGGAGTATACTTAAGAGGGAAATCAGGAGGGTAAAAAGGGGACATGAGATAGCTTTGGCAAATAGAGTTAAGAAGAATCCAAAGGGTTTTTTACAAATATATTAAGGACAAAAGGGTAACTAGAGAGAGAATAGGTCCCCTCAAAGATCAGCAAGGTGGCTTTGTGTGGAGCCGAGGAGATAGGGGAGCTACTAAACGAGTATTTTGCATCAGTGTTTACTGTGGAGAAGGACATAGAAGATATAGAATGTGGGGAAATAGATGGTGATATCTTGAAAAATTCAAAGTTTGTGAGAAGATTTGTAGCTCGGGTGCTTGTTGCTGTGGTTCTGTTCGCCGAGCTGGAAGTTTTTGTTGCAAACGTTTCGTCCCCTGTCTAGGTGACATCCTCAGTGCTTGGGAGCCTCCTGTGAAGCGCTTCTGTGGTGTTTCCTCCGGCATTTATAGTGGCCTGTCCTTGCCGCTTCCGGTTGTCAGTTTCAGCTGTCCGCAGTAGTGG
>NC_057731.1:30832885-30858165 GCF_004010195.1 Chiloscyllium plagiosum | reverse complement strand
TTTTTTGCGAATACCTTGTATAGGTGTTCCTCTTCCTCTTTTTGCCGTTCTGGTGTGCTGCAGTGTGTTGTGGCCCTTTTGTATAGTGTCTTGCTGCAACTTCGTTTGTGTGTATTGGGGTGGTTGCTTTCATAGTTCAGGATTTGGTCTGTGTGTGTGGCTTTCCTGTGTACCTTTGTGGTGAATTCTCCGTTTGGTGTTCTCTGTACCATCACGTCTGGAATGGGAGTTGGTTGTCCTTTTCTTCTCGTGAATCGGATTCCTGTGAGTGTGGAGTTGATGATCCGGTGTGTATTCTCTATTTCCGTGTTTTTAATGATTACAAAGTTGTCATCAACGTATCTGACCCAGAGTTTGGGTTGAATTTGTGGTAAAACTGTTTGTTCTAACCTTTGCATTACTGCTTCTGCTATGAGTCCCGAGATCGGTGAGCCCATGGGTGTTCCGTTGATTTGTTCGTATATCTGGTTGTTGAATGTAAAGTGTGTTGTACACTAACGTAGTGTACAAAATCCCATGCAAGGACTGCACAAAATACTATATAGGACAAACAGGAAGACAGCTAACGATCCGCATCCACGAACATCAACTAGCCACGAAACGACACGACCAGCTATCCCTAGTAGCCCCACATGCAGACGACAAGCAACATGAATTTGACTGGGACAACACTACCATTATAGGGCAAGCGAAACAAAGAACAGCCAGGGAATTCCTAGAAGCTTGGCACTCATCCACAAACTCCATCAACAAACACATCGACCTGGACCCAATATACCGGCCACTACAGCGGACAGCTGAAACTGACAACCGGAAGCGGCAAGGACAGGTCACTATAAATGCCGGAGGAAACACCACAGAAGCGCTTCACAGGAGGCTCCCAAGCACTTAGGATGTCACCTAGACAGGGGACGAAACGTTTGCAACAAAAACTTCCAGCTTGGCGAACAGAACCACAGCATCTTTAAAAATATCCATATTACAGAAGAGGAAGTGCTGGAAGTCTTGAAACACATAAAAGCAGATAAATCCCAGGACCTGATTAGGTGTACCCTAAAACTCTTTGGGAAGCTAGGGAAGTGATTGCTGGGCCTCATGCTGAGACATTTGTATCATCGCTAGTCAAAGATGAGGTGCTGGAAGAGTGGAGGTTGGCTAATGTCCAATTATTTAAGAAAGGTGGTAAGGACAAGCCAGGGAACTATAGACCAGTGAGCCTGACATTGGTGGAGGGCAAGGTGGTGGAGGGAATCCTGAGGGACAGGACGTACATATATTTGGAAAGGCAAGGACTCGCGATAGTCATCATGGCTTTGTGGGAAATCATGTCTCACAAACTTGATTGAGTTTTTTGAAGAAGTAACAAAGAGGATTGATGAGGGCAGAGCAGTAGATGTGATCTATCTGGACTTCAGTAAGGCATTCGACAAGGTTCCCCATGGGAGACTGATTAGCAAGGTTAGGTCTCATGAAATACATGGAGAACTAGCCATTTAGATACAGAACTGGCTCAAAGGTAGAAGACAGAGGGTGGTGGTGGAGGGTTGTTTTTCAGACTGGAGGCCTATGACCAGTGGAGTGCCACAAGGATCGGTGCTAGTTTCACTACTTTTTGTCATTTATATAAATGATTTAGATGTGAGCATAAGAGGTATAGTTAGTAAATTTGCAGATGACACCAAAATTGAAGGTGTAGTGGACAGCAAAGAAGGTTACCTTGGATTACAACAGGATCTTGATCAGATGGGCCAATGGGCTGAGGAGTGGCAGATGGCGTTTAATTCAGATAAATGCGAGGTGCTGCATTTTGGGAAAGCAAATCTTAGCAGGATTCATACACTTAAAGGAAAGGTCCTGGGGAATGTTGCTGAACAAAGAGACCTTGGAGTGCAGGTTCATAGCTCCTTGAAAGTGGAGTCGCAGGTAGATAGCACAGTGAAAAAGGCTTTTGGTATGTTTCCTTTATTGGTCAGAGTATTGAGTACAGGAGTTGGGAGGTCATGTTGCGGCTGTACAAGAAATTGTTTAGGCCACTTTTGGAATATTGCATGCAATTCTCGTCTCCTTTCCATGGAAGAATGGTTTGTGAAACTTGAAAGCGTTCAGAAAAGATTTACAAGGATGTGCCTGTGTTGGGGGATTTGAGCTACAGGGAGAGGCTGAATAGGCTGGGGCTGTTTTCCCTGGAGCAGCAGAGGCTGAAGGGTGACGTTGTCGAGGTTATGAAATCATGAAGGGCATTGATAGGTTGAATAGACAAGGTCTTTTCCCTGGAGTGGGGAAATCCAGAACTAGAGGGCATAGGTTTAGGGTGAGAGGGGAAAGATATAAAAGAGACCTAAGGGCCAACCTTTTCATGCAGAGGGTGGTGTGTGTGGAATGGGCTGCCAGAGGAAGTGATGAAGGCTGGTACAATTGCAACGTTCAAAAGACATCTGGATGGATATATGAATAGGAAGGGTTTGGAGGGATATAGGCTGGGTGCTGGCAGGTGGGCCTAGATTGGGGTGGGCTATCTGGTCAACACGGACGAGTTGGACTGAAGGGTCTGATTCCGTGCTGTACATCTCTATGACTCTCTGACTCTATGGTCAGCCACAGGGCATTGGGGTTAGTTTGCCAGATCTAATCCTCCAACTCGGCACCGCCCTCTTGAACTGTCCTACCTGTCTGTCTTCCTTGCCACCTATCCGCTCCACCCTCCCCTCCGACCTATGACCATTATCCCCCACCTGCATCTACCTCTCACCTTCCCACCTACATTCCCTCCAGCTGCACCCCCACCCTCCTATTTCTCTCTCATC
Organism: Chiloscyllium plagiosum; assembly: GCF_004010195.1. Taxonomy (NCBI): domain Eukaryota; kingdom Metazoa; phylum Chordata; class Chondrichthyes; order Orectolobiformes; family Hemiscylliidae; genus Chiloscyllium; species Chiloscyllium plagiosum. Next base: position 30,855,361 of record NC_057731.1, on the reverse strand, counting down.
CTTCTTCCCCCCCCACCCCACATTCTTGATGAAGAGCTTACACCAGAAACATCGATTCTCCTCCTCCTTGGATGCTGCCTGACCTGTGTGCTTTTCCAGTGCCACACTTTTTGACTCTCACTACTATAAGTTTATCATGGGCAGTGAAGACAATATCAAACTCTTCACATTAATGACAGCCTCTATTCCCCCCACCCCACCCTGTTCCAAGGCACAGTAAGTTGTTTCAGTACAATTTTGGAGGTATACTGAGACCTGAGAAGAATCCAGCAAGAAACTATGTGCAATTCTCAGGAAGGCTTTCTCAGCCTTTGATAACATAATAGAGCGGAACTCAAGTGGAACTAGAAATCAATTCATTAACAAAAGTTCTTGTCACATGAAGCAAAATATCTATGACATGATTCATTAACTTTTATTGAGTAAATCTTGACAAATGGAGGAATTTTCTTTTTTTTTTTCACAGGATGTGAGACATTGCGAGTATTACATTCTTCTAATCATCATGAACACAGAGTACCTGACCATCCCAGGTTTCCCAACATAATTCAATTTTTAATGACAATGTCAGGATTGCTTCCAACTGGGATGTTGTTTGTTCTTTAATTTTATGTTTACATCATGTTTTGGCGCATTCGGCACTCTTCCTGAGGCCCCACCATGACAACTGCCTTAAATCCACCAAACTGACCCTTAACTCTGACTACTCCAGCAGCTTCTTCCCCTGCCCAGATGTTGGATGTCAAAGTAGTTTGTTTTTATTACCCAAGTGTAGATCATCTTGTGTAAGCATTCCAATCATATGTCAAGGATTTGTAAGACAATAATAATGCTCCCACTTGCACATGGGACTGGTAAACAATGTAGTTTCAGTTCATTTGAAAATCTAAGAATTGCTTGTCAGACAGAACAATTACAGAAGCACAGTGCTCGTAGTTACAGAGAAAATGTCTCCCACTTCCTCATATTAATACCCTGCAACCTGGACTACTCATGGCTTCTTATCACAGAGTTAATCCTGATCCCCGTCGCACAGTCAGCCCTTAAAGCAATACTACTGAAATAACTCCACAGAAGGCAGTATCCTGTCACCAAGTCATTGTTTCAGTGATCACAGATCCAGCCTTTAACAAAATTTACTCTGAACTCCAACCCTTAAGTTTGCACAAGACCTTGGTTAGACCGAGGATCTATATGGGGAACCTTTACAGATTAAGGGTACAACTTCAGTTCCAGTGTCTCATGATAATCAACTGGTTCAGTAACCACTGATTTTAGTAAAAGGCTTTGCCCCAAGCTTGATGGGGTGAAATTGCTTGGGAAAGATTCATCTAAATTGGCTCAACATTTTTCAATTAGAAAATGGCTTCCTGAACGAAGTCCTAATTAAATACTCGGATGCTTTTCAGGAAGGTCTAGGGACTATCAAAGGAACAAAGACCACCTTGCATGTTGACCGGAAGCAATTCCGTGGTTCTGCAAGGCCTGCACAGTGCCATTTGCCTCACAGGCAAAAGTAGAGGCAGAAATCAGGAGGCCGGAAAGTGAAGGAATTATCAGACCAGTCCAGTTTTGCATAATGGGCAGCAACGGCTGTACCGATTTTGAAGTCTGACAGGTCGATTTATCTAGTAAGGATTTTAAACCAACAGCAAACTGTTTTCACAGCTGGATAAATACCCAATCCCTCGTATAGAGGATTTATACACAAAGCTGGCAGGGGGGCTGTCTTTCACAAAACTGGACATGAGCCTTGCGTACCTACAATTGTGGTTAGATGAACATTCCCAGAAATATGCTACAATTAATACCCATAAGGGTTTGTATCAATATGTGAGACTGCCACTGGGGTATCATCAGCCTGTGAAATCTCTCAACAGACAACGGAAAGCATTTTACAAGGAGGACAAGGCAGTACCAACCATAGCTTCAGGGAAAATTCAGCAGTGGACTAAGTGCATATAATGTTTAAGTTGAAACACCATCACAGCTGACAATATTAGACTTTGGACACAGAAGGATTTGCTCGTGGCCAAACTGAAACAGCTGGTGGTGATGGGGACAACCAAAAGGGCTTCAGAACCAGAATTGAAACCTTTTTGGACACAGAGAGACCAGACCACAGCAGAAAACAGCGTATTATTATGGGAAAAAAGAGTGATTGTCCTGAGCAAAGGTCACCACCAAATACCGGCTGAACCCCACTCGGATCAACGAGGGGTTTCCAAAATGAAGGTGTTGGTAAGAAGTTATGTCTGGTGGCCAGGATTGGATGAGGCAGTGTCCAGTGTGCCAACAAGGACAGAAATTACATTCATGGGAATTGTTGTGTAAAACCCTGGACTTCATTACACAGTGACTACGCAGGTTCTATAATGGACTCAGTGTTCTTAGTTCCCGTTGTTGCCTACTCAAAGTGGCTGGATATGCATAGAGTTAATTCATCAAACACAGGGAAAATAGTAGAAAAATTGTGTGCATCTTTTGCAAGTTAAAGGCTCCTAGAAGTGTCAGTTACAGATAACGGGTCATCATTTATCAGCAGGGAATTTCCTGGAGTATTTCCTAAAGTCGAACAGCATTCAATATATAAGGACAGTTCCATATCATCCATCATCCAATGGTTTGGCAGAAAGAGTAGTCCAACTTTGAAACAGTCTACAACTTCACCAGATACCAAACGGTACCGATTTCTATTTGATTATAGAACCACCTCTCATGCAACTTCAGGGATAGTTCCAGCAGAGTTGCTAATGGGGAGAAGACTCTGCAACAGGTTAAATCTGACCTTCCTGGACCTGGAGAGGAGGATGAAATTGTATCACAACTGCCAATGTCAGACACCAGACTGCACTAAGGGAGAGAGACAGTTTATTTAGGGGATAAAGTTTGGTGTAGGAACCATGAGAATGGCCCTGCATGAGTAAGAGGCATGGTTGACATGAAGTCAGATCCAGTGACGTATAAAGTTTGGGAAGATGCAATGGACCTGAACAAGCATGTGGACCATATATAAGCTTCAAACTCACAAACAGTGCAGGCACAAAATGTGCCCAGCTCCTTTTCAGCCCTTCCCTCTGTTCCGGAACCCATGGGTTCTCTCTCTTCATCAAGCAATGAAGAATATGAGATGGCCACGGCAGATCTCACCACCTTGTTCCTTTGCCATCTGAAGAGGAGATTGCATTTCATCTAAGATGCTCCAGGCACAAGAGGCGTGTTACTGTGTGCTGCACACACCTCTTATCAGAGGCAGAGTTGGAGGAACCTGACCCATTGCTAAAACATACCTGGGAGGAGCTACAAAATAAAAAAAATGTATGCCTTTGAACACAGAGTGGGAGGAATGTTGTGACTGTAATGAAGTCAGCCAGGTGGACCTCATAGAATATGAGTTCCCTGATTGGGGCTGTTAATCTGGTCCAATCAGGGAGCCCTGGCTGACAGATAGGAACAGGAATGTCAGACATCCTGTTCACTCTGAGGGAACTGAATCTGTGTCAAGGACATGTAAATAAAAAATGATTTGGAGACAGGATACTGGCCTCTGCAAAGCTATTTCTCTGCCCTGTAATTTGACTAAATATCATTGAAGTCTAAGAAGTGCATTTTTGAGTGATTTGTGCCAAAATATTTCCAATGGCTTGTGATCAGTTTTCACAACAATTTTTTTCCCAAACAGACACATCTGGAACTTAAATGTATCTTGTATCTATGTGTCATGTGATGGGTGAGTCTGTGTAAGGGAGTGAATCTAAGTGAGTTTAATTGAGAGAGTTTAGGTATGAGATAAGTGAGTCTGTGTGAGGGAGTCAGTGTAAGTATCTGAGTGAGTGAGTAAGTGAGTCAGTGAATTAGTAAATAACTGAATGTGAGTCTGTGGGTGACAGAGAGCCTGTGCTAGGGAATGGAGGTACACCTTTGGATATAGAGTCATGCTACAAATGGACACAGACTCCTTCAGTATATGTTCAAGTGATCAACAGCATAAACAACTGGGCCCAACATAAAATGAGCTGAACAGTTTCTGCAAGCAAGGCCAAATAGAATGCAGAAATATAGTGGTAATCGGGGAGAATCCTACAGGCTGTGTTGCCTGCCTGATGCCTGATTTCAGGATATCTCATCTCGGCTGCAGAGTGGGAAGGGAAAGATGTTGTGGTTCACATAGGTATCAATGATATACGTAGAAAAGGGAAAAAGATTCTGATGAGGGAATATGAACAGCAAGAGTCTAAATTAAAAAGAAGATAATAATGTCTGGATTATTATTGGGGCCATGAACAAATTGGCACGAGGTAAACAAGATTTAAGAAGTAAAAACGTGACTCAAAGATTGGTGTGGGCGAAATGGTTTTAATTCATAAGACATTGGCATCAGTACTGGGGAAGGAAAGAGTTGTTTCAACGATACAGGCTCCTGTATACTGTATAGGGCTCTGAATAGGGCCTTAAACTAAATAATGGGAGAGTGGGTTCAGTTGCATGGAAAATTATGGGCAAAGGCTCAGCAGATGTTATTAAAGTTTCCAGAACAAGTAATAGGACAGAGTATGGCAAGGGTCAGGAATCCACCTTCACGCACAGTAGATAAGGGGACAACTGTGAGAAGTGGGCTGTCATAGAGTCATCGAAACGTTCAGCATGGAGACATACCTTTCAGTCCAACTCATTCATGCCAATCAGATATCTTAAAATAATCTAGTCCCATTTGCCAGCTCTTGACCCGTATCTCTTTAAATCCTCCCTATCCACGTACCCATTCAGATGCCTGTTAAATGTTGCAATTGTATCAGCTTCCACCACTTCCTCTGGCAGCTCATTCAATACACGCACCACTCTCTGTGTGAAGACATTGCCTTTGAGGTCCCTTTCATATCTTTCCCCTCTCACTCTAAACCTATGCCCTCCAGTTCTGGAGTCCCCCACCCCAGGGAAAAGACCTTGTCTAATTACCCTATCCATGATCCTCATGATTTTATAAACCTCTATAAGGTCACCCCTCAGCCTCTGACGCTCCAGGGAAAACAGCCCCAGCCTCTCCCTATCACTCAAATCTTCCAATCCTGGCAACATCCTAGTAAATCTTTTCTGAACACTTTCAAATGTCACAACATCCTTCCACTTGGAGGGAGACAAGAATTGCACACAATATTCCAAAAGTGGTCGAACCAATGTCCTGTACAGCTGCAATATGACCCTCCAACACCTATACTCAATGTTCTGACCAATAAGGAAAGCATACCAAACACCTTCTTCACTATCCTATCTACCTGCGACTCCACTTTCAAGGATCTATGAACCTGCACTTCAAGGTCTCTTTGTTCAGCAACTCTTTCCAGAACCTTAAGTGCATAAGTTCTGTCCTGATTTGCCTTTCCAAAATGCAGCACCTCACATTTATCTAAATTAAACTCAACCTGCTACTCCTCGGCCCATTGGCTCATCTGATCAAGATCCCGTTATAATCTGAGGTAACCTTCTTTATTGTCCACTACACCTCCAATTTTAGTGTCATCTGCAAACTTACTGATGATACTTCCTATGTTCACATCTGAATCATTTATATAAATGACAAAAAGCAGTGGACCCAGCACAGATCCTTGCGGTACACCACTGGTCACAGGCCTCCAGTCTGAAAGGCAACCCTCCACCACCACCTACCTTTGAGCTAGTTCTGTATCCAAATGGCTAGTTCTCCCTGTATTCCATGAGATTTAACCTTGCTAACCAATCTCCCATGGGGAACCTTGTTGAATGCCTTACTGAAGTCCATATAGATCACATCTACTGCTCTGCCCACATCAATCCTCTTCAGTACTTCTTCAAAAAACTCAATCAAGTTTGTGAGACATGATTTCCCACGCACAAAGCCATGTTGACTGTCCATAATCAGTCCTTGCCTTTCCAAATATATGTAAATTCTGTCCCTCAGGATTCCCTCCAACAACTTGCCCACAAGTGAAGTCAGGCTCACTGGTCTATAGTTCCCTGGCTTTTCCTTACCACCTTTCTTAAACAGTGGCGCCATGTTAGCCAACCTCCAGTCTTCTAGCACCTCACCTGTGACTATCGATGATATAAATATCTTAGTAAGGGGCCCAGCAATCACCTCCCTAGCTTCCCACAGAGTTCTAGGGTACACCCGATCAAGTCCTGGAGATTTATCCATCTTTATGCATTTTAAAAGATCCAGCACTTTCTCCTCTGTAACAAGGACATTTTTCAAGATGTCACTATCTATTTCCCCACATTCTATATCTTCTGTGTCTTTCTCCATAGTAAACACTGATGCAAAATAGTTGTTTAGTACCTCTCCCATCTCTTGTGGTTGCACACATAGGCTGCCTTACTGACCTTTGAGGGGCCTGAGTTCATCTGCCATCCCTGTTAGGCCTCTTGCATTGAAATAAATGCAGTTTAATATATCAGTCGTACCTGATCCTCTGCTTTGTCCCTGCCTGCCCTGACTGTTTGGATTGCTCCTTTTCTCAACTGTACCAGTCTCAGATTGATCTCTTTCCTCACTATTTCCCTTGGTCCCAACCACATGCACACAGACACACACACACACCCCACCCACCAGTTTAAATCCTTCAAAGCAGCTCTAGCAAATCTCCCTGTCAGTATATTAGTCCCTTCCAGTTCAGGTGCAATCCATTCTTCTTTTGCAGGTCACTTCTACCACAGAAAACATTCCATGATCCAAAACTGTGAACCCTTCTCCCCTGCACCAGCTCCTCAGCCACGCATTCATCTGCTGTATCCTTCTATTCCTACCCTGACTAGCTCGTAGCACCGGGAGTAATCCAGATATTTTTACCCTCCTGGACCTCCTTTTTAAATTCCTGCCTAACTTTCTATATTCTCCCTTTAGAATTTCATTCTTTTCCTTTCCTATGTCATTACTTCCAATGTGCATAACCACCTCCCACTGGTCCCACTCCTCTTTGAGAAAATTCTGCACTCTCTCTGAGATATCTTTGATCCTGGCACCAGGGAGGCAACATACCATTTTTATTTCTCACCAGTCAATGCAAGACTCGGGGTATTGTACTTAAATGTAATGTCTAACAATGGGAGGGTTGTTATGACCCGAAACCCACTAAGAGGTGCTCAGACAGAACTGTAGGGAGGGACAATATGTTTGAATTTTCCCCAGTTTTGGCCAGACTCCTTGGCACCATAGAGTAATCTTGAAAATAGGATGGGTAGATCCAGTGTGGATCAGTGGTGCTGGAAGAGCACAGCAATTCAGGCAGCATCCGAGGACAGGCAAAAAACAGTCATTGTTTTTACCTCGTAGATCCAGTGTGACCTGGCCTAACCTCATTGGGTGCTGTGACCTCTGTCCTGTGACCCCTTTGGCTGAAACCAGAGAACATTCCAGAAGGGCTCAGAAATCGAGCCTACGAAAGGGCACCTGGTGACCATTCCCTTAGTGAAGAGCCAATCAGTAAAGACTCCAAGCCAGACCCACCTTTAGATCAAGAAGACCCTGAATGCATTTATCGACGGAGCTCAGTGATTTGGATCCAGCAGCCCAATCAAGTTCACCAGCATGGCTGTTACATGTGTTTTTCAGGCAGTCAGCCTAGTTTGGGAAAAAGTTAACTTAATTTGTTGTGTAAGAGTTGAGTCTTCAACTTGCAAACATTTTAATAAAACTATGTTTGAACAGCAGTCCTTAGTTTGTCTCATACAGTAAGAGCACTTTGGATAAATATGTTTTATCAGCATTAATCTGGCCAAAATGGATATAAGTATCTGAGGAGGATCAAATAGCAGTGAACACTGTGCAAACGTCAGTGAAGATCCCCACCTTTGGCTTTATGATGCAAGATGGTTATCGATGAAGTAGCTGAAGTTGGTTTGGATTTCTGAATGAAAGTCATGTTCAACTAGAAATATTAACTCTGTTACTCTCTTTGTAGCTGTTGCCAGGCCAACTGAGTCTTTACAATAATTTACATAAGAACATAAGAAGCTAAGAAAGAGAAGCAGGAGTAGGCATCTAGCCCATCGAGCTTGCTCTGTCATTCAATAAGATCATGGCCTGACCTTTTCATGCACTCTGCTCCATTTACCTGTCCACTCTCCATAACCTTGCCTTAAAAACATTCAATGAGGTAGCCTCAATTGCTTCACTGCGCAGGGCATTCCATAGAACCACAACCCTTTGGGTGAAGAAATTGCTCCTCAACTCGGTTCTAAATCTGTTTGCCTTTATTTTGAGGCTATGCCCCCAGTTCTAGTTTTCTGTTGTTATTTTGAGTTTCCAGCATCTGTAATAATTTACATTTATAATAAAGATGGTTGGGCATTGGACACTACCCTGAGATTGAGAAAATTGGATTCCAGTAAACATGACCATATTCTTTGGACTTGCATGACTCCAATCAGTGGAGAGTTTTCCCCCAGATTTACATTCACTTGAGTTTAGCTGGGGTCCTAATACTGTACTTGCTGAAGTGCAGCCTTGTCCTCCCCTCTTGAGTTCAGTTTGTTTGTCAACATTTGAACCAAGGCTGGAGAGGTAAGCTCCTGTTGTTGCATGGCAAATGGCAGGGAGGTGCAAAATCATCCAGTAATCTGTAATGATTCAGAAATCATGGCATATTCTCGCTAATAACTAATAACAGCAGCTAATCGCCATTTTTCTGCACCAACTTCTGGCACAGTGTAGATGAGAGCTGCTTAGGTCATTTACTCAAGTTTCGGCAGAGGAATTTCAAAACTTCTGCTTGTCAAGAATGTTCCAATAAAGGTGAGGCCATATCCAGTAAAGGAGAAACAGGTTAACTGGAAATAAACACGCAGCTATCAGTCTCAAAAAGCATTCTTTTGGTTCAAAATTGTAACAGATCCATCACATATGACAATGATTTTCTCCAAGTCACTGACTGCTTATCCAAATTTCCAAATTATCAGACACTTCAGATGAGACTGTAGCAGATGCAATGAATTAAATATTCAGTCTGTTTTGTACGCCGGAAGAGATCATGTCTGACAAGGGGTCACAAGGTACAAACATTTTAGGGAGACTTATAGAATCATAGGGTCATACAGTGTGTAATCAGATCCTTTGGTCCAATTCATCCATGCCGACCAGACATCCCAACCTGACCTAGTCCCATTTGTCAGCATTTGGCCCATATGCCTTTAAATCCATCCGATTCATGTGCCCATCCAGATGCCTTTTCAATGTTGTAATTCGAGTCATAGAGTCATAAAGATGTACAACAGAGAAACAGACCCTTCAGTCCAACTCGTCCATGCCGACCAGATATCCCAACTTAATCTAGTCCTATTTGCCAACACTTAGCCTGTATCCCTCCAAACCGTTCCTATTCCTATACCCATCCAGGTGGCTTTTAAATGTTATAATTATACCAGCCTCCACCATATCCTCTGGCAGCCCATTCCGTACACGCACCACCCTCTGCGTGACAAAATTGCCCCTTAGGTCCCTTTTATATCTTTCCCCGCTCACTCTAAACCTACGCCCTCTAGTTCTGGACTCCCCCATCCATTGAAAAGACTGTCTATTTATCCTATCCATGCCCCTCATGATTTTATAAACTTCTATGAGGTCACCCCTCGGCCATCGATGCTCCAGGGAAAACAGCCCCAGCCTATTCAGCCTCTCCCTATAGCTCAAATCCTCCAACCCTGGCAACATCCTTGTAAATCTTGTACCAGCCTTCACCACTTCCTCTGGCAGTTCATTCCATGTACGCAACTGTCAGCGTGAAAACGTTATTGTTCAGGTCCTTTTTAAATCTTTCCCTTCTTACCTTACACATGTACTCTCTAGTTTTGAACTCCCCCATCTGAGGAAAAAGACCTCGGCTGTTCACCCTATTGATGCCCCTCATGATTTTATAAATCTCTGTAAGGTCACCCCTCAGCCACCAACATTCCAGGGAAAAACTCCCCAGCCTCTCCGTATAATCAAGCCCTCCAATCCCAGCAATATCCTTGTAAATCTTTTCTGCACCCTCTCAAGTTTAACAACGTCCTTCCTGTAGGAGAGAGATCAAAATTGGGTGCAGTATTCTAAAAGTGACCTCACCAATGTCCTGTACAGTTGCAACATGACATCCCAACTCCTATACTCAAATGCACTAATGAAGGCAAGTGGGCCAAGTGCTTTCTTCACCACCCTCTCTACCTGCGAGTTCACTTTCAAGGAACTATATACCTGCAGCCCTCAATCTCTTTGTTTAGCAACACTCCCCAGGGCTCTAGCATTTGGGGTGGCATGATGGCTCAGTGGTTAACATTGCTGCCTCACAGTGCCAGGGACCCAGGTTTGTTGTGACTAGGGTGACTGTGTGGAGTTTGCACATTGTCAGTGTGGATTTCCTCTGGGTGCTCCGGTTTCCTCCCACACTCCAAAGATGTGCAGGTTAGGTGAATTGGCCATGCTAAATTGCCTATAGTGTTCTGGGATGTGTAGGTTAGGGGCATTAGTCAGGGGTAAATGTAGACTAATAATGTAGGGAAATAGGTTTGGGTGGGATACTCTTTGGAGGGGTTGGTGTGGACTTGTTGGGCTGAACAGCCTGTTTCCACATTGTAGGGATTCTATGATTAACCGTGTAAGTCCTGCCCTGGTTTGCCTTCCCATAATGCAACTCCTCATATTTTTCTAAATTAAACTCAATCTGCCACTCCTCGACTCATTTGTAAATGTAAAATAAATTCAAGTCAAATGTAATACAGTGACATTCTGGAGAAGACTGACTTTAGCTGGATAAATTAATCTATATCTCCATAGGCCTTATTTATTAAAATACTTTTGCCAGGTTCGACCCATATCACAATACAACAAAACACGCAGCTTATTTTTAATCAGGAAGCTTCCACTTGTCAAACTTGATCTGGTACAGCCATGACATTAGTGCAATAATTAACCTCCCCAAGCAAAACCAGTCTTTCAGGTCTGTTTGCATAGTTGTCCCTTTTGGAATGTAAAGTAAAACTGAACAGAAGTGAAATCCAAGCAAGTGAACACGCTCCAAGTGAAGGTACAGTGCTCCTGTATCAAGTCCATGGTGAACAAAATTGAACAGTGAGTTACTCAGAGCCTGATGTTGCAGTCTGTGGAACTGTTCCTCATTTACCTGATTTTCTGCATCCACAATGGGACAGGTACTGCTCATTCTAAATCTACTTGTTTCTTCCTGGTTGAGTCCATCATTAAGAGGCGAAACCAATCAAAGTCAATACTACAACAGCCTTTTCTTTACAACCCCAACTTGTGTTGGTGAAAGGAAGTTGATTATATTCTTTGTAAAATTATTAACAATATTCAAGGACAAGTATAAATGATAGTTTTGTTTAATTTATTTCCTTTTTTTAACGTTCATTCCTCATGAGCTGCTCCTCTAAGTTAAAGACGCATAGAAAGTGTTACAGGTTCTGGGCATTGAACTGGAAAATCACAGAATAACTTGCATTTATTTCTTATTTGATCATATTCATGTGAAGGATAAAAAGAAAAACAAAATTAGTTGATTAAAGAGGTAAACATTCCTCTAATCAGTGTAAATGCTGTACCTGGTGAGGAAGTGATTCTTTTCAGCATAGTACCCAAGGATTGAATACCAATCTTTTCCTCTCAGTAACCAAAAACCCTGCAGCAATCAAGTCACAGTTTGCATTCCCATATTCTGGGGCTTGCTTAAGATATATTTTTCACTGTTTTAATTGTTTCCTTCTCTGTGTCTAAGACTTAGTAAAACACCAAGCCTGTTAATACTTCTGAATGTTTTTCACTGTGACTACCCAGCAGTATTCATGAGTATGTAAGTTATTCATGTTCTTCTGAGGATAATATTTCCCAAATCAGTATTACATTTAATCAGCCAAAGTTCCATTTATTTAAAATTTCTATAGGTTCATTTAGTTCAGCTCTGTTCCTTAGATTGAAGTTGTTTTCATTCCACATCCAAATCAAATATTAATCCAAGTAATGATTATCCCATTGCCACATCCTAAATAATATTTCTCCCCATGTGTCAACAGTTTTCTTGAATTTTATTTTAATTTCAGATCCTATGTGTCCTTCAATGATACCCTGTATTTCTTCACTGATATCTGTGACAGTCCTACCATTGCCTCTGATGTATCATGCTATTTCCGACTTTCAATACTGGATGAGCAGAGGGTTTTCTCAAAAAAAAAGGTTTTGGGAAGAATGAAACTATTTCTGATCCTTAACTGAGCTCCAACACTCTCCAATCCTTCACAACTCCAAATCCAGTTATTTCCACCTCTGTAATATTATCCTCAACTCACCTGTTGCTGAAAGTCTGCATAATTTTATTCCCTCTAATATCAACTATTCCCAAGCACACTTTGAATCTTGCATAAACAATAACAGGAGAACTCAGTACCATGGAATGTTCCTCCTGCAATATGTGGGAAATCAGGGTCACGTCCGGAGTCCATGGTGACCACGTAATCAGCCGCAGCTCCTGATTGGTCACATGGATGGACTCAGTATGAACACCGGCAAAAGTGAGTATTGCAGATGTTGGAGATTAGAGTCAAGAGTGTGGTGCTGGAAAAGCACAGCAGGTCAGGCAGCATCTGAGGAGCAGGAAAATCAAAGTTTCGGGCAAAGGTTCTTCATCAGGAATGAGGCTGGGAGCCTTGGAGATGGAGAGATAAATGTGATGGGGGTGAGGCTGGGTGGAAGGTAGCTGAGAGTGCAACAGGTGGATGGAGGCGGGGGTAATGATGATAGGTCGGAGGGGAGATGGAGCGGATAGGTGGGAAGGAGGATGGACAGATGGGACGGGTCATGAGGATAGTGCTGAGCTGGAAGGTTGGATTTGGGGTAAGGTGGAGGGAGGGGAAATGAGAAACTTGGTGAAATCCAGGTTGATGGTATGGGACTGGGGGGTCCTGAGGCACAAGATGAGGCGTTCTTCCTCCAGGTGTCGGCTGTAAGGGAGTGGCGATGGAGGAGGCCCAGGACATGCATGTCCTGAGCAGAGTATGGGCGGCACGGTGGCACAGTGGTTAGCACTGCTGCTTCACAGCGCCAGAGACCCGGGTTCAATTCCCGCCTCAGAAGACTGACTGTGTGGAGTTTGCATATTCTCCCCATGTCTGCATGGGTTTCCTCCAGGTGCTCCGGTTTCCTCCCACAGTCCAAAAATGTGCAGGTTAGGTGAATTGGCCATGCTAAATTGCCTGTAGTGTTAGGTGTAGGGGAATGGGTCTAGGTGGGTTGCGCTTCGGCGGGTCGGTGTGGACTTGTTGGGCCGAAGGGCCTGTTTCCACACTGTAAGTAATCTAAGAAATCTAAGAGTAGGAGGGGGAGTTGAAGTGTTCGGCCACAGGGCAGTGGGGTTGATTGGTGCGGGTGTTCCGGAGATGTTCTCTGAAGCATTCTTCAAGTAGGCGTCCTGTCTCCCCAATGTAGAGGAGACTGCATTGGAAGCAACAGATACAGTAAATCACGTGTGGAAGTGCAGATGAAACTTTGATGGATGTAGAAGACTCCTTTGGGGCCTTGGATGAAGGTGAGGGGGCGAGGTGTGGGCGCAGGTTTTGCAATTCTTGCAGTGGCAGGGGAAGGTGCCGGGAGGGTGGGTTGTTAGGGGCATGGACCTGAATAAGTAGTCACAGAGGGAACAGTTTTCACGGAAAGTGGATAAGGATGGGGAGGGAAATATATCTTGGTGGTGGGGTCTGTTTGGAGGTGGTGGAAATGGTGGAGGATGATGCGATGTGTACAGAGGTTGATGGGGTGGAAGATGATGACCGGGAGGTTCTGTTCTAATTGCAGAGTGCTTCAGGGAACATCTCCAGGACACCCGCACCAACAAACCCCACCGCCCTGTGGCCGAACACTTCAACTCCCCCTCCCAGTCTGCTGAGGACATGCAGGTCTTGGGCCCCCTCCATCATGGCTCCCTTAACAGCCAATGCCTGGAGGAAGAACGCCTCATCTTGTGCCTCAGAACCCTCCAACCACATGCCATCAATGTGGATTTCACCAGTTTCCTCATTTGCCCTCCTCCTACCTTACCCCAGTTCCAACTTTCCAGCTCAGCACCGTTCTCATGACCCGTCCCATCTGTCTATCTTCCTTCTCACCTATCCGCTCCATCCTCCCCTCTGACCTATCACCACTACCTCCACCTCCATCCACCTGTTGCACTCTCAGCTACCTTCCCCCCAGCCCCACACCCCCCTCCCATTTATCTCTCCACCCCCAAAGCTCCCAACCTCATTCCTGATGAAGGGCTTTTGCCTGAAACGTCAATTTTACTGCTCCTCAGATGCTGCCTGACCTGCTGTGCTTTTCCAAAACCATACTCTTGACTCACTATGAACTCACTGTACTGTAGATAACATATGTAGTGAGCAGGTCACACTACCAGTAAGGGTTATACAGGCAGAGTTGGGTGACCATCAGGATGCTGAGCAAGCATTGGCAGGCAGTGTAGGTGTCTCTTGTGGCCATTTCCCTCTCAAACAAGTATAGCACTTTGGGGTGTGGAATTTGGCCTCTCAGGGGAAAGCAACAGCAGCCAAATTAGTGGCACTGTTGTACAGCAGGGAAGTGAGTAATAATGATAAGGGAGTCTAAAATCAGGGGTACAGATAGACATTTCTGTGGCCACATAAAGGATTCCAGGATTGTAAGTTGCCCCCTTGGTGTCATGGTCAAGGATATCTGAGTGGGTACTGGATATTCTGAAGGAGGAAGAAGAGCAGCCAAAAGTTATGATCTGCATTGGTACCAACTACATAGGCAGAAAGAGAGATATAGTTCTGATGAAGAGTTACTGGACTTGAAATATTAGCTCTGCTTTCTCTGCACAGATGCTGCCAGCCCTGCTGAGTTTCATTGGTAATTGGTGACTGTGATATAATCTAATTGCTGTTTATGAAATCTTGGTGTTTACAAGTTGCCTGCCACATTTCCCAATATTTCAAAAGTGATAACATATAAAGAGTACTTCATTGTCGATAAAACACGTTGAGATGTAGTGAGGTTGTGAAAGATACTGCATATACTTGCAAGTCCTTTTTCAATTCTTTACCATCATTTGTAATTAGAACATGCAAATCAATCATAAAGCTATCTTTTTCAGAATAATTTCCACGAATATGAGTTTTACATTGATTTTCAAAAAGCAATGACAGATTAGTAAAATATTAATTCCCTCAGTGCGTTACTGTGTTTTAACATGCCACATTAGCAATAATGTAGTATTCCCACTGAAGTCTTTAATTATAATTTTTTTTTCTTGACTATAAGGTTTCATTTCAAAGTACAATAACATATATGGATCTTCAATTATTCGTCAGTATTAGACTTAAGGACATTTGCACAGGGCAGTAAATACAATTTGATAGTAGCTGAAACCATAAATGAAATCTTAATTTATTTTGGTTTTGTTTCATTAGATGCATCTTCCCACCAGACATCTAAGTTTTCCGCCTATGAAATCATTATTCCTAAACTTATAAACGAACGACAGAAACGAGGTATTGGCCAGGTATGTGCTGCCTTCCCTTGAAATGCTAAATACCTTTGCAATTCATATAAATTTCCCACTATGTCAGTTATTCTGTATCTCTTGATACATGGTACAACAAAATGTGAAAAAAAAATCGTAGTATCAAGGAATACCATCACCAGTTTTATTTCACATTTACATAATGGAGCTTTTTTCCCCAATTGCTGAATATATTGATTCTGTAGAGTGATAATAATGTCTAGTATGTGACAATGATCTGTTGCTTCAAGGATAGCTTGAATGAATGAAACAGTGAAACATTGTACCCCGATAAGAGCTTCAACATTGTAACAGTAGATTGACGTGTTACAACAGCCAACAGCATTCTGCAAGGAATATAATTGGGACGAAAAGTAAGAATGAGATGTTCCTAAGCAGATCTTTGTAAATTAGAAAGCTGTTGATTATTTGCTTTATGTATCAAATGTGGTCTGTTTCTCGTCACTCGTTAAAAAACAATGGAAAAGAAATTCAAGAAAGAAAGTTTATTGGTAGCACAAAATCAAGTGGTAGCCCATAATAAGTCCGTGATAAGTCACATTCTTCTTTCCATTGAACATTCCTGACAACAAAAATAAAATAAAAAACTGTGGATACCGGAGATCCAAAAACAAAACAGAAGGTGCTGGAGAAACTCAGCAGGACTGGCAGCATCTGGAGAGCGAAAAACAGAGTTAATGCTTCAAGTTCAGTGACCTTACATTAGAACTGCCATTTGCTGAGTTTATTCAGCACCATCTGTTGCGCTTTCATTTCAGATCTCCTACAATAATAACAAATTACAGTCCTAGATTCTGGAAATATCTGTGCATTTCTGTTTTACACATGTTGGTACAGGGTCATTTAAAATTTAAGTCTAGTGAATCAACAAGGTTCCTCTGCCCCACGGGAGAAGATTTCTTCACAAAGGCAACTTTTGAGCTTGTATTGACAGCTGTCTTCCACCTTCCATAAATCAACTCAGCTAAACTCTGTTATTTCTCTCCTGTGATATTCCTGCACTACCCCTGTCATCATTGACCATTAAGTATTCTATATTCAATAAGATTAATTGAAAAACATTATTCTCATTTATTAACCTCTTTCAAGCCTTCAGCAACCTTATTTCTGCATCTTCTTCTGTCTCACACTTCCTCCAGTGTTCATTCTGTGCATTGTCCTCTCCATCTACCTCTCTGGAGCACTTTCCTGAAGCACTTTCCCCAGCTCTCTTATTCTCCATGCTATTAAACCATCAGTTTATAACATGCTTTTGGTTACCTCTCTGAACTTCCCACGAAGGTTTAGTGTTCCATGCAATGCCCTCAGGTGACAGGCTTAGAAGCAGATGGGCATGGATGGAGTGGCACTAAAATTCCAAAGAATCATACCAAGAGGGGTCCTGAGTACATTCATGCAAAGACTCAGAAACTACATTTAGCTCAACATCAGTACTTATCCTATGCTGGCAAATTTCACGTCTTCATTAAAAGTCCTATAGAAAGCCAAGGTTTTCTTTTAAAATGATGAAACAACATTGAATGTGTCGCTTGTAACCTCTTCTAAAATTGAAATTTGTTTTTATTGTTTTTGCTGCAGGAAAAATGGAGGGATCAAATAACTTATTCAGTTGATTTGGAAGGCGAAGTTTACCTACTAAAACTGGAAAGGAATAAGTAAGTTCTTAAAAAAAACTTTCATGGAATGTGGGCCTTGCTAGCAGAGACAATATTTGTTCATCCCTGATAGGAAGTGCTTTCTGCCCATTTAATTTTCACAGACAGATAAACTGAAATTACCTCAGCATAACTTTAAAACATCAGTACTGTAGGTCAGAATAGAGTATTCAGCAAACATCCTCCTAATTACAACAAAATAGCTTAGTTTATATCCCAAGAATATATGTGAGAGCCACCCAATTGTGACATTAATGAGTGCAACTACAAGTCTAAGAGGCATGTGACAATTCTAGGTCTGTGATGCACCATGAATCATAGCAGTCCATACCTATCTTCTGTCCTTGTTCTGTTCCAGTCTGTATGACTCAAAGCCAACTGACTACATGGCCTCCCAGTCGCGCCCTGTCCTCTATCATGGATGTCTTAGAAGTCAGTGCATGGGAGAGGCTGGACCAACCGCTATCTCTGGATGAGCTGACCAAGGCCATCAAGTCCTTTGAAAAGAATAAAACCCCCAGAAGCGATGGCTTAACAATCGAGCTCTTTTCTGCTCTGTGGGACTTGATTGGCCAGGACCTGCTGGAGGTGTATGTCAGTATGTTTCGGGCAGGTACCATGAGTGAATCCATCAGGAATTCTACATGAGGCCCTCATCTACAAGCAGAAAATGGTGGGGGGGAGTGGACTACAAGATCTTGTCAAAGATCATTGCCAACCGGGTCAGGTCAGCTCTGGGATCGGTGATTCACCTCGACCAAGCCTGTGCTGTACTGGGCAGGAAGATCGCCAAGAGTCTCGCACTCATCAGGGATATAATTGCCTATGTGCAGGACAGAGGGGTGGACACTTGCTTCATCAGCCTGGACCAGGAGAAGGCCTTTGACAGGATATTACACACATACATGCGCAATGTTCTCTCCAAAATGGGCTTTGGGGAGCGAATCTGCAATTGGATCCGACTGCTCTACACTAACATCGTTAGCATAGTCTCTATCAACTGGTGAGAATCAGAAAGCTTTCCGATCAAATCTGGAGTCAGGCAGGGCTGCCCACTCTCTTCCGCCTTGTTTGTGTGCTGCATAGAGCCATTTGCGTGTCCATTAAGAAGGATGCGAATCTGAAAGGGGTGACTATTCCTGGCAGGGGGATAAGGCCTACAGATAAGGCCTCCCTCTACATGGATGATGTCGCTGTTTTCTGCTCGGATCTGCCGTCAGTGC
This sequence comes from Chiloscyllium plagiosum, assembly GCF_004010195.1. Lineage (NCBI taxonomy): Eukaryota > Metazoa > Chordata > Chondrichthyes > Orectolobiformes > Hemiscylliidae > Chiloscyllium > Chiloscyllium plagiosum. The sequence continues at coordinate 30,836,932 of NC_057731.1, read as the reverse complement.
ACAGACTCATGTACATCTGTAACCAGTTTGAATGAGCCTCGGGAGCCAGAGTAAATCAGGGCAAGAGCAAGGCCATGCCCTTCTGAAACTGGGCCAACCAATCCTCTACACCCTTCATCATCAGCTTGAAAGGAGTATGTCACCAAAGCAAGGCAGAAACTGAGAGATGGGAGCAATGTTTGCTCTCCATCATGGATAAAAACCTGGTCATCCAATGTGATTACTCTCAGTGTTATTGTATGTGGCACAGATCTAGCCTATTCCCCGAACCTGCACCGCCGCAGTCACTTCATGTGGAAAGCAAAGATGGACCGTGTCCAAAGAGACACCATGAATAAACAGCTAGAGAAAGGGGGGGAAAAACACACCCATTGCTACCCTCACCCTGATGGCCACCCTTTGTGTGTGGCTGCAAACACCAAGTGTCACTGTGTACTGAGGTTCTACCTGTCCCCAGTGTTGGGAAGGATGGGCCTAGTCTCTCTGCCTCGCAATGCTCCAAGTAGTTGGACCATTCCGTATCACCTGTCCTTCATGGAGAAATTTGTTAAGAAAAACACCTTTGACCACAAGTCCATCAGGAAGTGGTCAGTACTTAGTGTCCTTGAGACCCTTCGAGAAAAGGAGAGGGTGGATCCTGTTGAGCAGTTCCTTGTGGAGACTGTCAAAATCATTTGGCAGAATGCCTCATCACCAGAACTTTCAAATAAGCACCAGGATATTGCTTGGCTGGTAGTGAGAAGGGTTCTGCCTGTGAGACCCTTTATGCATGCCCGAACTCTCTGTGCCATCGCACGCTGCTCTCAAAGCAGCTGTGGAGGGGACAAGGTGGTCAACATCTTCTTCTGGCAAAGGAAATCTGGAGAGGAATGCAATGGTGTTTGTCAAGGTTCGTCTCAAGGGGGTCCGTGACATGGGACACCGTGGTCTACTGTCTGTTCCCTGGGGGACACACCAAGACGAACATCAACTATGCCTGGAGGATCATCAACTCAGTAAAAGACACTCTTTGGTCAGCCCGAAACTTGCTGGTCTTCCAGTTGAAGGAGTTGAGTCTGACTGAGTGTTGCAGACCGGCACATTCCAAGGTCCAGGACTACTTGCTGAGGGATGCGCTAAAGCTTGGAGTAACTACGTCAAAGTGCAGTGGGGAAAGACCACGTTGTAAGGTCCCTCTGCTGAAGAATAAGGGGGGGCCCATTCAATAATTGGGCTACAGTGTTGCCTCAGCTATAGGCCAAGGGGTTGTCTCTAAATATAGAGTATGGTGGACATCAAAGACTTAATTTGTGGTCTATAAGCAAAAAGAATATGGATCTGAGCGGGTTCATTAAATGTCCATGTACCAAAGATTTATTTTCTATGAATAAATATATTTTTGAAGTAATAAAACTGTATTACATCTCAGTATAATCAATATCCCACATATATTTGGGCCTTTGAGTGGAAGTTGAGACAAGAATTGGAATGTAGCTAACTGGCCCCCAATATTATACTGTCTGCTTGTGTGGGCTGGGGTCCTGCTTTCATTTCAGAGCTAGGATGAGTTATCTACTGGGAAAATCAAGCCCAAAAAAGTGATGAATTCTCCCAGTACAGAGCTTTGCACAGTCGGGAATTTGAGAATTTGAACATACTTCTTTGTTTCAGATTTTCCAGCATTTACATCATTCTTCATTTTATTCATGGATTTCTTATATCATCTCTATTGAGCCTTTCTGCGTGCAATATAACAAGAGTAATGTACTTCAAAAGTAATTTGTTGGTTTTACAACATCCTGACAACATAAGTGGCAGAACATAGCCAATTCAAAAGGTGTGCTGCTGAAAAAGCACAGCTGGCCAGACAGCATCTGAGGAGCAGGAGAGTAGATGTTTCGAGCATAAGAGCTCTTCATCAAGAATTCCTGATGAAGAGCTTATGCGTGAAACATCAACTGTCCTGCTCCTCGGATACTGCCTGACCAGCTGTGCTTTTCCAGCACCACATGTTTTGACTCTGATCTCCAGCATCTGCAGTCCTGACTTTCTTTCAGTACATACCCAAGCCTAGTAAACCTTGAGAGTGACATGTATTGGTCTGCCTTGTTTTGTATACTTGATAATGGAGTCACAGGATTACCAGTACATTCTTTTCCAAATATTGCAAGTTTTTTTAACCAGATTTTCCCTCTTGCAATGTAAGTTATTTCCTTCTCATCTCACCAGTTACCTAATAAATCATCAGTGGAATCCTAAGATGCTAGGTCAATTTTGTTTTATTTTACAGGAACCTGCTTGCTAAAGATTTTGTGCAATATGTTTATGACAAAGAAGGTAAAATGCAGGCATCCCAGCCCAAGATTCGGGTAAGTGCACAGTGGTTTGGCTGTTAGATCCCTATTTGTCAGCACATCTCACCCTGATGTTTATTAAAGTCCCAAGAGGCATTCACACATATATTTACCCATACATCTGTTAGCAGACTGAATGATTGTAAGACAGTAATTTAATTGTCTTCATTAAAAATGTTCAGTCTTTCAAAAAGATCAAATTCAAAGTGTGGCATTTTTCATTGTTGATTTATTTAGCCGGGATGACTGCTTAGAATAAAAGTGAGATTCCTGTTTTAAAAAAAAGGCAAGAAATTTCAACGGTTGAAAATCTGAAAAGAATAACTGAAAATACTGTTTCTGCTCACACCAGTCAGCATTTGCAGCAAGAAACTACCATCGGTACACGTTAGCTGTAAGGTTGTAAAAGTAATGAATTTGATCAACCCTGTTTAGTATGATTCAAGATTAGAGTGGTGCTGGAAACGCACAGCAGGTCAGGCAGCATCTGAGAAGCAGGAAAATTGACATTTCGAGCAAAAATCCTTCATCAGGAATCAGCTTTTGACTGAAACGTCGATTTTCCTGCTCCTTGGATGCTGCCTGACCTGTTGTGCATTTCCAGCACAACTCTAATCTTGAGTCTGATCTCCAGCATCTACAGTACCCACTTCTACCTTTTTAGTATGAGCCAACAATGCAGAACACAGAATTTAGTAGAGATTAGCATTTAAGCACAATTTCTGTTAGATACCAGTTTTAAGAATTCATATTTGAAACTTTATTGCTGGAACAGCACAGCAGGTCAGGCAGCATCCAGGGAACAGGAGATTCGACGTTTCGGGCACAGGCCCTTCTTCAGGAATGAGCAGAGAGTGTTCAGCAGGAGAAGATAAAAGGTAGGGAGGAGGGACTTGGAGGAGGGGCGTTGGAAATGTGATAGGTGGAAAGAGGTCAAGGTGAGGGTGATAGGTCGGAGTAGGATGGAGGCGGAGAGGTCAAGAAGAAGACTGCAGGTCAGGAAGGCGGTGCCGGGCTGGAGGGATTCGGCTGAGACAAGGTGCACTAAAATAGGAGGGTTCCAATGAGGAACATTACCAGAAATTGCAGCAGTACCTTGATCGGCAGCAGAAGTGGGCTGAGAAATAACATGTGGAGTTTAACATAAGTAAGGGTCACGTCTTGCATTTTGGAAAGCCAAATCCAGGTAGGAGTTTAATAATGAATGAGAGGGTCTTAAGGAGTGTAGTGTAACAAAGGAAATTAGAGATCAGGTGCATGGTTGTCTAAAATTTGAGTCACAGATACACAGGACAGTGAAGAAGGTTGTTGGCACACTGGCCTGCATCAGGGCATTGAGGTTAGAAGGTGGGACGTTATGTTGCAGTTGTGCAGGATGTTGGTAAGGTTGCAGTTGGAGTATTGTGTTCAGTTTTGTTCGAGGAGAAAGTGAGGTCTGCAGACGCTGGAGATCAAAGCTGAAACTTTATTGCTGGAACAGCACAGCAGGTCAGGCAGCATACAGGGAACAGGAGATTCGACATTTCGGGCACAGGCCCTTCTTCAGGAATGAGCAGAGAGTGTTCAGCAGGAGAAGATAAAAGGTAGAGAGGAGGGTCTCCTGCTGAACACTCTCTGCTCAGTCCTGAAGAGGGGCCTGTGCCCGAAACGTCGAATCTCCTGTTCCCCGGATGCTGCCTGACCTGCTGTGCTGTTCCAGCAATAAAGTTTCAAC
>NC_057731.1:30817951-30831226 GCF_004010195.1 Chiloscyllium plagiosum | reverse complement strand
ACCTCCCAACTCCTGTACTCAATACTCTGACCAATAAAGGAAAGCATACCAAACAACTTCTTCACTATCCTATCTACCTGCGACTCCACTTTCAAGGAGCTATGAACCTGCACTCCAAGGTCTCTTTGTTCAGCAACACTCCCTAGGACCTTACCATCAAGTGTATAAGTCCAGCTAAGATTTGCTTTCCCAAAATGCAGCACCTCGCAATTATCTGAATTAAACTCCATCAGCCACTTCTCAGCCCATTGACCCATCGGGTCCAGATCGTGTTGTAATCTGAGGGAACCCTCTTCGCTAAGATTTGCTTTCCCAAAATGCAGCACCTCGCAATTATCTGAATTAAACTCCATCAGCCACTTCTCAGCCCATTGACCCATCGGGTCCAGATCGTGTTGTAATCTGAGGGAACCCTCTTCGCTGTCCACTACATCTCCAATTTTGGTGTCATCTGCAAACTTACTAACTGTACCTCTTATGCTCGCATCCAAACCATTTATGTAAATGACAAAAAGTAGATGGCCCAGCACCAATTCTTGTGGCACTCCACTGGTCACAGGCCTCTAGTGTGAAAAACAACCCTCCACGACCACCCTCTGTCTTCTACCTTTGAGCCAGTTCTGCATCCAAATGGCTAGTTCTCCCTGTATTCCGTGAGATCTAACCTTGCTAATCAGTCTCTCATGGGGAACCTTGTTGAACATCTTACTGAAGTCAGTTGACTTCAATTTGGCTGTTGGGACCACGGATTAGTATAGAGAAAATCAGCAAAGGGTTAGGTGGATTGGCCATGCTAAATTGCCCAGAATGTCCAGGGATGTGTAAGTTAGGTGAATTAGATATGGGAAATGCAAGATTGTAGAAATAGTGTAAGAGGATGGGTCTGGTTGGGATGCTGTTCAGAAGTGCAGGATGGACTCAATGACCTGAAAGGTCTGATTCCACAGTGTAGGATTTCTATGCTTCTAATCATTCAATAACCACTACTGATAGGGATTAGGAGAACAGGATAACTCACAGTAATGTGCTTACAGTAGTCACCTTGGCTCACATATGAAGAATTGCCAATTAAGTTGAGGTTTGGATACTGATTAGAGCCCATAGACATACATTTGAGCAGGAAGGAGGAAGAAAGTTCATTGCAGTTTTCACTATGGCCCTCAGTTCTTCACTGAAATCCAAAACTGTATTTTCTTCAATGATGTCACCATAGCAATGATGGCAGTCTTAACTGTGTTGTAAACCCAGTATGGGTCACTCTGCTTTAATGTGCATTTCCTCAACACAAATTCTCTGTAATGCAATAGATGAATTGAGGATGCTATTTTAAAATGTCTGTTGGCTGTAATATCGCTAACACTTTAAGCACAATTTCTCAAGCGTGATTTTTCTATAATGCGGGGTCGCACAAGAACGCCACCATCATATTATAGAAGAACTGCCAGCAATTAATATCTCCAATGAATCATTCATTTCAGACCCACTGTTACTACCATGGCGTTGTGGAGGGCATTATTGATTCCAAAGTTTTGTTCAGCACGTGCTCGGGTGTCAGGTATTGTATTATAACTGTTTCCATTTTACAGCTAAAAATAGTTTTGTACACCCCTAATTTGAGTTTGATGTCTTACTGAAATCTTATGGATAATGCTTTCATCCAAATTTATTTTGAAATATAAAATTGCAAATATATGGCACCTTATGAAAAATATCATAACTTTTCATATTCCAGGATTTCTGAAAGTGCTTACTTTTTGATACAGAATATTTTATTCTGTTGGTAAATATTTGTGCACAGCAAAGGAGGAACATTGTCATGTCAAAAACACCAAGAAAAAACCATATTCATTTTTAAATGTGCTGCATTATCTTTAACACCAATTTTACATCCGCATCTCAGATTAAGGTATAATTCAAGGAATGTAACTTCCTACAGCTTTCAATGCAGTACTGGAATATCAACATAGGCTATATGTTAAGTTCCTGAAGTCAGACTCAAATTCATAACATTCTGATTCAAAGATGGGACTATTACAAAGTAACCCTATTTAAACCCAAAACCTTTAAGTAAACTACTTCTATTATCAAATCTCATATGCTATATGCAAGGATTTAAGACAAAAATATAGTCTTTAATTGATGTATGGTTAGAGGACAGTGGAGGGTAGATAGTCTACAGATACAATTAATTTGGTACTTTATTTATAATATTTTCCTTACATTGATGCAATATATTGTTTCTGTAGCAGCTTTTGATTCAAAGCATTTTACAGCCGATTTAGTTCCTTAAAATGTTTTCACTTGGGTCATATCAGCAGCAAATTTACATACCAGGAGTTCCTACAAACTGTCATGAGGTACATGACAGGAGGGACTTTTTTAGTGATGTTGATTGGTGGATCTATATTAGCCAGGACACCAGCGAAAGCACGTTTGCTCTGCTTCAAGAAGTCACATGGAATCTTTTATGTCCATCTGAGAAGGTAGTTGGAGCCTCCATTCAACCTTGTAGTCAAAAGAAGCAATGCAGAGTTCTCAGTTCTGCACAAAAGATTATACTTCCTTACTTATGATGATGATGGATTCTTCCATCACTTTGACAGATCAATGCTCAGCAAGTAGACCAAATGTTCATTTTCTAGATTGGTGTTGTCTCATATGTGATGTTAAATCAAATCTTGATTTTTGTATCTGATTCAAAATGCTACATGTGAAATCACTAATGGGAATGTGGGCAATGGCACTGGTACATAAATCCTTTAGGAACCTAAACTCTGTTCTCCTCAAATGTTGAGATGCTTGATGACAGAGACCTGTCCATTTGAATCTGTTTAGAGTGTTGAGTTTTCTATGTAGTGCAGCCAACTTATAGAGTCTGAGGATTAACTTTCAGAGCATCTGAGTTCAGGATGTGTTATGGTGCAGGTATCGGTCTTCAATTAGCTAGTATTTACTGCCTTTGCCTTTGTTCTGGTGAATGCCGAATATTTTCGTAGGAACTTTTGGGGGTTAGGAATTCTGTCTTTTTTATAGTTCATTTGTAGTTAAATATTGCCAACACTCACCTGGCTATCTCATCTATTATTGTTGAAAGATCTCATTTCATGGAGGGTAGCATCCTTGCCTCTGAGTTAAATGATCAGGTTTGAGTCCTATTCCAAATCTGGATGACCCATAGAAGTGTGCTTACCATAGGGTCAAACACGCTGATTATTAACCTAAAAATCCTCTGAAATGCTGTAGCAGATGGTAAAAGCAGGAAAGTCTCCTGGGTATCTTAATGTGGCATGGTGCTGCTCAAACTGTAGCCTCTAGCAATGGGCTCATGAACTGTTATAGGAACGATTTATCTATGGAACAAATGCAAGCGCAAGCTTTGTCAGTTTCATATGCCATTAGGTGTTAGATTGTTTTATCTATAGTATACAAAAGTTTGAGGAGACAGGAGATGGGTTAAAACATGTGCTAAATGCTGGCTTCTTCTCCTGATAGAATTAAGAGCATTTGTCCGGTCTGATTGTACAATTAAGAAGTGTTAGACCTTTAGTCTTTTAAGTTCATACAATCCCTACAGTGTGGAAACAGGTCATTTGGCCCAACAAGTACACACTGACCCTCTGAAGAGTAACTCACCTAGACCCATTTGCCCTACCCTATATTTACCCATGACTAATGCACCTAACCTATACATGACTGAACACTATGGGCAACTTAGCACAGCCAATTCATCTAACCTTTGGACAGTGGGAGGAAACCAGAGCGCCTGGAGGACAACTACACAGTCATGGGGAGAATGTGCAAACTCCACTCAGACAGTTGCCCTAGGCTAGAATTAAACTTGGTTCCCTGGCTCTGTGAGGCAGCAGTGCTCACCACTGAGCCACCGTGCCACCCACTTAGTAAATGTTAGTAAAAACTACTAGGCCTATATTGCTCTAAGTAAGTTAGAAATTGTACCTGCACTTAATAAAAGAATCAAGGATATTAAACTGATTACTGCATCAGAGTTGTGATATTTCACAGAATCATACAATCCCTACAGTATGGAAACAGGCCGTTTGGCCCAACAAGTCCACACCTACCCTCTGAAGAGTAACCCACCCAGACCCATTTCCCTATCCTATTACTCAACATTTACCCCTGACTATTGTACCTAACTCACACATCCTTGAATACTGTAGGGAATTTAGCATGTCCAGTTCGCCTAACCTGCACCACTTTGTATTTTATTTACTATTTGCTGGTGTGAGTTTCATTCATTCTTGCAATTTTATGAAAGTGCTGTTTTGTCAGTTAGTTTCTTAAAGGGATAATAGCCCAGTTAAGAGATATTTAACAAGTACGTACTAATTGGGGAAACTGGTTGCTAACTTATTTCGAGCATATAGGCCTAGTATTTTTTACTAACATTTACTAACTTAAAAGACAAAAGGACTAACACCTCTTAATTGTGAAAATAATTTGGTGATCTGTAATTTATTCAGGTCCGAGAGACAATTTGTAAGGGCTGATTAATATTATAATGTTTTGTGGAGACTTGATGGAGATGATATTGTTTATAATATTGATATCTACTCAGAGGTAGCAAGGGCTGAGCAGCTGCAAAAATGCAGTAATGAGTTTGAAAGGATTGTTTTAATTAGAAAGGATTGTTTTAATCTGATCTATCTATGATAGTAAAATATACTTCCAAACCATGGTTTTGTGAATGAATGAATGAAACCGCGCTAACGTAAATAATGGGTCAGGATTATGAGAGAACGAACAGGAACCAGTTTTAATGAATGTAGCGTGTTGGTGAGTGAGTTAATAAAGATAACCAATAACAATATCTCACAGGCCCATTGTGTCTGCACCAACATTCCGAGAAGCATCCCACTCAGATCCATCCCCCTACCCTATTCTTGTAACCTTCTTGTAACACTACTATTATAGGACAAGCCAAACTGAGAACAGCTAGGGAATTCCTAGAGGCATGGCACTCATCCACAGATTCTATCAACAAACACATCGACCTGGACCCAATATACCGGCCACTGCAGCGGACAGCTGGAACTGACAACCGGAAGCGGCAGATACAAATCATTATAAATGCCAGAGGAAACATCACAGAAGCGCTTCACAGGAAGCTCCCAAGCACTGAGGATGTCACCTAGACAGGGAACGAAACACAAATTCCCAGCTCAGCGAACAGAACCACAACAATGAGCACCTGAGCTACAAATCTTCTCACAAACTTTGAACATCTTGTAACCATCATTTAACATGGCTAATACACCTAGCATGCACAACGCTTGACATTATGGACAATTTAGCATATCCAATCCACCTAACCTGCACATGGAATCAGAAACAGACCCTATGGTCCAACCAGAGCATGCCAAACATAATCCCAAACTAAACTGGTCCCACCTGCCTCCTCCTGGCGCATATCCCTCCAGAATGAACTTCCTAAGGAAATGGTGGATGCGGGTATAATTACAACATTTAAAAGACATCTTCGGACTGTGGGAGGAAACCAGAGCACCCAGAGCAGGAAGTGCAAACTCCCCACAGACAGTTGCTTAAGGCTGGAAAAAAGACCTGGTACCTTGTTGATCTGAGGCAACAGTGCTAACCGCTGAGCCACTGTGCCACCTGATGTGTGAATGTGAGAAGAATATAAAAACGAAAATTTGCAATAAAAACATGAGAACAGAAATTAAACTTTTCTGGTTGGGAATAGCCAAAAGATTGGAGATCCTGATGGACCTAGAGATTGATTTGTGTGTGGATCTATTTAAGTCAGTGAAATCCAATTTTGCACAATAATCTTCAAACACATCCTTACTAATGCATGCAAAGGATCTAATGTCTCTTCTAGACCTTGGCCATGGATGTCTTTACTTTCAACCTATAACAATATACCAGCTGCAATAATGCAACATTGAGCACAAACATCTTGTCCACCATACTGGTAGGTTAAACACTCATAAAATGGTATCACTGAATTGCAAGGCTCAGTGTTTAAAAAAGTTTCTTATAGATATGTAGCATACAGAGATCTTCAAATGTAGTAATGACATAAATGCAGGTTATAAACTGATGAACTCTGTTAAAGAAATAATGGCAAGAAACCGTTTGGTTGTTGTTCCATAAAATCATCCTTGCCACTATACTCCAGTGTTGGAGATTGTGGGGGCAGAGGGAAATCTGATGTTTCTAGGGCATGCGGGTAAACTACTTGATACAATATAGTGGCACAGTCCCTGGCTACTTTTGATTGGAGAGGGAAAGCATTCCCTCAAAGGTCTAGACCACCTTGTTGCCTTTGGGCAGCACAGTGGCACAGTGGTTAGCATGCTGCCTCACAGCGCCAGAGACCCGGGTTCAATTCCCACCTCAGGCGACTGACTGTGTGGAGTTTGCACATTCTCCCTGTGTCTGCGTGGGTTTTCTCCGGGTGCTCCGGTTTCCTCCCACAATCCAAAAATGTGCAGGTTAGGTGAATTGGCCATGCTAAATTGCCCATAGTGTTAGGTGAAGGGGTAAATGGAGGGGAATGGGTCTGGGTGGGTTGCGCTTCGGCGGGTCGGTGTGGACTTGTTGGGCCGAAGGGCCTGTTTCCACATTGTATGTAATCTAAAAAAAAATCTATCACATATCGAGAGTGTGGTGCTGGAAAAGCACAGCAGGTCAGGCAGCATCCAAGGAACATGAAAGTTGATGTTTCGGGCAAAAGCTCTTCAGGCAGAGCCATTCCTGATGCAGGGCTTTTGCTGAAATATTGACTCTCCTGCTCTTTGGATGTTGCCTGGCCTGCTGTGCTTTTCCAGCAGCACACTCTCAACTCTAATCTCCAGCATCTGCAGTCCTCACTTTCACCTAAAATCTATCACATGACTGCTCAAGCAGAGTCTAATAGATTTTGCCCCACTCAGTGTACCAACCCTCCAATCTTTGTGTTCTAACTCCTTCAGGGAAATTAGAATACCTCGATAAGAAGACGTTTTCACTGACTGCCCTGATATTTGACTTGTGTGAAATAAACAATGGTACAACATAAGCTCAGTGTGACTGAATTTATGCTATTTATTGGAAAATTCTGCTACTTGGTGATGAATAGCACCACTTTCACACAAAGTATATTTGTGGCAACTATATTTTGTAGAAATAATTTAATTACAATTGTAACTTGTAATGATTTATTCCAATTTGTTTATTTTCACAATGGCACAGAATTAATTATGAATATTTAAGTGGCCTTTGTAGAAAATTTAAACAAAGAATTTATTGTGATCTGAAATGCTTTAACATAAACAAGCTTTGGTGATACTGCTTCTGGCTATTAATACACATAATATACTTTTTGTCCACATCAATGACTGGAGGAAAGCACATTCCACATTAGGCAGGCCTGACAGTAGAACTTTCTTTACTTTCTGATAATAATAGACTTTTTCAAATGCGAGTGAACATGAAAGTCAGCTAGATTATCAGAGTTTAATGTTGTGAACAATGTCCTAAATTAAGTAAAAGCAAAATATTGCAAAAGCTAGAGAGCTGAAATAAAAACAGAAGGTGCGAGAGAAACTTAGCAGGTCTGGTAGCATCTGAGGAAAGACAAACAGAGTTGATGTTCGAGTCTAAAATGACGTCTTCTATATCAAAGCAGTAATTGATGGTCAATTGTTTTATGCTTTTGGGCTGTGAAAGTTTCACATGGAATGTAGCTGGCCTAGATTGAGCAATGAGAAAGGTGAGGTTTGCTCAACTTGAGAGAATCCAGGGACAGTGATTAAGCATTTTTAGGTCCTACGTAAAATTGTTACCTTCATATCTTCCAGAAATACCTGCCTTGAACATACATTGTGAAATTGCCAAAATGCAGTTTTATATTTTAGAAGTATTTTCCTCCTGTTATTCAACTCAGTTGAGTGTGTGAGGGTATATTTGTGTGAATGCCTGTTTCTGTTTGTGTGTTTGCATGAACTCATTTCAAAAATGACTAGCTATGCATCCAAAAATTGGTTCTGTGAGTCTGGCTCTCCGCTGATTTTGATTTGGTTTATTATTGTCACATGTACCTAGGTACAGTGAAAAGTTTCGTTTTCATGTAGCAGGCAGATCATACCATACAAAGTCTGTAAGAGTAATAGAACAGAGCAAGGTTGCAGATGAGGTGCACAAAAGCAAGATCAACATTATATTTGAAATTTGAGATGTCCATTCTGAAGTCTAATAACAGCAGAGAAGAAGCTATTCTTGAATCTGTTGATCTATGTGTTTAGGCTTTTGTATTTTCTATTCGATCAAAGAGGTTGGAAGAGATTATAACAGGGGTAGGAGGGGTCTTTGATTATGTTGGCTGCCTTTCAGAGGTAGCGAAAAGAGTAGATGATCTCTGGAAGCAAAGCATCATGGATATAATCCTTTAATGGTTTCATCACAGTAACTCAACAATATGTATTCTTTATCCTTGTGTATGTATTACAGAGGAATTATTTTGGTTGGTGAACGAAGTTTTGGAATTGAGCCATTGGAAAACTCATTTAACTTTGAACACCTAATTTATCGACTAGAGGACATGCAAACAGAACCCTTTGTATGCGGAGTACCTCACCACAAACAATCAACAAACAATGATGGTCATTCGAGCTATGGGAGCTTGGTGCAGCACTTGAGAGTAATTACAGCTTTATTTAATTGTTTCATTATCTAATAACAAAAAAATTAGAAGCTTCATGTTACAAAATGAATCATAGGTTCCTGAGCAGCTTAGAAGCAGTTTTAATCCATGTTTAACTAGGTAAAATCACAAGTGATAGAAACTGGACATATATCTTTGAAGAATGCAGTGTATCCAAGTTAAGCAGAATACTGCACACAACCTGTTTTAACAAAAGCATAAAATTAGAACTGAATTTTCCCAGGGAGAATCATAACCTGCAACTGGCGCCTGAAAGTAGGTGCCAAAACCAGGACTGGCACTTTAGCAGCAACGTCAAGTAAAAAGCCACAGCTTGGGACCACTGTACAATTGAGGTATGTACCCCATACCCCAAAGCTTCTGGCCAGAACACAGAACCATCAGTTTCACAGCTTTGCAGCCACTGTTGAGACTGCAGGTTGAAGGAGATCAATGCCCTTGAGTTGCCTGTGAAAATGTAAATAGCAGACACAAGGCAGGTCCCAGCAATTAGAGAAGAGGAGTCTCATAACAGTGACCATATTCTATGTGAAGGAGCAGACATTGATCCTATAGGTCCCCCACCTTGGGCCACAGACCAGCCAATAAGGAAGATACATCCCTAGGAGACTGTCAGGGCAAAATACTGTTGGGACTGGGAGGCAGTACTTTACTAGTGATTCATGTTACCCAATTAACCTTCTGACAACAGTTGTATTATATTCCCACTGCTGGTAATTTATCATATTGGTAGAAAACATTGGGCTCCCCTCCCAATGCCTTGTATTTTACTAACCATCACATCTCATAGCCCATTATATATTTTTCTCACATTGATGCCATTTTATTGTTGTGGTAACGTTTTGATCTAAAATATGTTCCAACTCAAGAGTCTTCAAAGATACAGATCATAATATTAGAATTATTGTGGTACATTTCTAAAATCGTGCACTACAATACTTTCTCAGTCAACACATTTAAAACATTTGAAATATTTGCCACTTTTCAAAAACTGATGTTTATTCATTGTCTATTATATTGGCCCAGGAACATTTGGCCCTTCATATTCCCATAATTGTACAGCCAGTTTGATTGTCAATATCCTTGTCCAAACCATTAAATGATTTTAACCTTACCCACCTGGTGGCAATTTAGCCATTAATCAGTTAAATGTTCTCAGGATTTAGCTGCCTCCCTCTTTCCCTACCTCTCCCTCACCTTTGATGGTCTACATTGCCCTTAACAGGCTTTGCACGTAAATTAATCAATTACAAAACACGGGTGATTTACTAGTGGTGGTTAACAGATGAACATGTATCACAGATGATTTGGTACTGGGGAAAGAGATCATTCAGTTGCACATCTGGACATAAAAGAAACAATAAGAAGAAAAAATGCTCCCAGGGGCTCTTCTGAGCAAGTAGGCCTGGGTTCAAGTCCTCCTGCTCCAGAGGAATATAATAACATTCCTGAGCAGGTTGATTCAAAAATATCTTAGAAACTCTCAGTTATCCGGCTTGGTGTTGACTTTTTCAATTTTCACCAGATGAGGCCAGGACGTATTTCTTCATTGGTTTTGCATGTGAACATGTCCTTAACAATCCTTTATTGACAGTCTTACCATTTAAGCAAAGTCAACAAATGAATACTATTCAGAAGTATACATGTTTTGTATATTTGGGTTTATTATTTTATATATATGCACAGCAAAGATTTTGTCCAACATTATATTATCCAATCATGTCTTAAACTTAGTGATGCTGCAGTCATCACCATTCTCATCAGTAATCACACGTAACCCAACTCACTTCCGAGTGCAAGTCCCTTCCATTTTTACGATGTTTGCACACAGCCTCAAAAAAAATTCCACCCACGTAAAGAAATGCACTGATTTTCAATCCCATAAAAGCTGTTTGTACTAAATTCCAAAGTCTCACAAGCTGACTGCAAAGGGATGATTGTGCAAGCAATAATTGCATGAACCTTACAGCCTAAATTAGTTTTGCTAGTGTTGCATTTCTATTCTTCAACAAAACCAATCCTTTTACAATGCAGTTCTCCTCTTAGCAATTGTGGTACAAAGACCTGTTTTAAAAATACATTGAGTTTTTTTCCTGATTGTTTTGTAAAATCACCTTTAGCAATTTCAGAGAAGTACATTTGTTGGGGTGTGCTCTAGTCAATAATGCATTGGATAATAAAAATGTATGTTCAAATCCATTTTCCATAATGCAAAAATAAGGGTATTCTGTTATATAACTGAGAGAACAAGAACTAGAAACATAGACAAAATGTATGTATAATTTTGTATGTACTCTGATATTGCAATCATAGAATAAGATACTTATTCTGTAAAGAGAAAGCTGCATTATAAGTTATTGCATCTAATGTGCAAACTACACAGAATTAGGTATATACAGAAATTACCAATACCATGTTCATCTAATTCTATCTTTATGTTTAACCATTAGAAAAAGCGAGCTGTTTTACCAAGAACCAGATTTGTGGAATTGGTTTTGGTTGTTGATAATGATAAAGTAAGTCTCAATTTCTTCAAATTGTTCAAAATTACATTAAAAAGATATCATTATCACTAAATCTATTGACGTTTGGTCATGTCTTGTGTTTTTCAGTATAATTTGCACAACAGGAATGAAACTCTGATTCAGGAGCAAATGGTTGAACTGGTTCATATTGTAAATGGTGTATGTATGAGTTTTTTTGTGGGTCAATTTTCATTTATCTAATCTAGATGTAACATTCCTGACTCTCAACATTCTTATAGCTTTTATCACCTCAGAGAGACACAAGGTTCCATATGGTGTGGAATTGTACCTAGCATGGTTAAAGGCATGAACTAGTGATTACAGACCTTGTGTGGTATCACACTATGTATGATGAGATTTATAGATGGTAAGGAAGCATGGTATGGTTTAAAGTAATAGACTTGGTATCATATAGATTGGAGGAACCAGGTAGGACATTATTTAGGTTTGAGAATCAATGATCCTGTGGAAATACTACTTCAATGGTGATATGCATCATATCCCTTTATCCATTCTGTACCTCATTAGATATTAGGTCTTTTAAACATGTCCGCCAGGTTGACTGTGATTAATCAATGTCATTTGTGAACTTCACCACTTTCCTCAGTTCCCTTCCCCCCACCTTACTCCAGCTCCAACCTTCGAGTTCAGCACAGTCCTCATGGCCTGTCCCACCTGTCAATCTTGCTTCCCACCTATTTGCTCCACCCTCCTCTCTGACCTATCACCTTCACCCTCACCTCCACCCACCTATTGCACTCTCAGCTACCTTCCCCGCCAGCCCAAAACCCCTCTCCCGTTTATCTCTCCACCCCCAAGGTTCCCAGCCTCATTCCTGATGAAGGGCTTTTGCCTGAAACATCGATTTTCCTGCTCCTCGGATGCTGCCTAACCTGCTGTGCTTTTCTAGCACTACTCTAATCTTGACTGTGATTAATCAAGGCAATGCCCTAAAGAATGAACCATATAACTGCTGTCTCAAACAGGACTCTTCTTATACAATATATAATGTTTTTCCCCTTTAACATTGGTGTCCTATTGAGTGAAAGATGAAGATCTTTGACAAAATGTCTCTTTTTCTAGTGATACTCAAGTCCTGTGCTATTGAATGGCTATTTAGAAAAATGATCATCAATCAAAAATACTAACTTTTTTAAATCATCTGTTAGATGTACAGCTCTCTGAATGTCCGTGTCATACTGACTGGGCTTGTGCTCTGGAAAGATAAAGATCAGATTGTCATCAACGGAACTGCTGGAGAGGTTTTGGGCGCATTTGTAAGATGGCGAGAACGAGTCCTGATTCCTGAGAAGCAACATGACAGTGGGCATCTTATTCTGTAAGTTTTTTTATGAGAAGTCCATCCAGGCTTCTTCAACTCCGTTGCAATAAAATTGATGGAAACCCCTTTAAGCACTTCAACATGTGGTTAAACTTAAAACATAAGTCAAAGCTATTAATTTAACCTGGGGCAGTGTTTTGTAGAGGAATAAGATGGTGTTATTTTATGGGTCTGTAAATGGCCTTTAGTAAAGTGGTATGCTCTTCTTGTCAGATATGGGAGTTTAAGGAGAGTTTACAGGTTACTGCAGATTATACCTGCAATAAATGCCATTTATGGGTCGGCCGGGGCAGTCAGGTTTGTGGATTTTGGGCAGGAGGTAGAAACGGGCGGTGCGGAGTTGTGGGACTATGAGGTTGGAGGCGGTGGTTTGGAGATCCCCTGAGGTGATGAGGTTATGGATGGTCTGGGAGATGATGGTTTGGTGGTGGGAGGTGGGGTCATGGTCAAGGGGGCAGTAGGAGGAGGTGTCCGATCGGAGCACCAAACTACCACCACGCCTCCCATCAAACCGGCAGACAAGGGAAGCGTGGTGGTAGTTTGGCGCTCCGATCTTTATATTGCTGAGGCTAAACACCAGCTCGCGGACACCTCCTCCTACTGCCCCCTTGACCATGACCCCACCTCCCACCACCAAACCATCATGTCCCAGACCATCCATAACCTCATCACCTCAGGGGATCTCCAAACCACCGCCTCCAACCTCATAGTCCCACAAC
>NC_057731.1:30817674-30817888 GCF_004010195.1 Chiloscyllium plagiosum | reverse complement strand
CACAACCCCGCACCGCCCGTTTCTACCTCCTGCCCAAAATCCACAAATCTGACTGCCCCCGCCGACCCATTGTCTCAGCCTGCTCCTGCCCCACCGAACTCATTTCTGCATACCTCGACACGGTCCTGTCCCCCTTAGTCCAAGAACTCCCCACCCACGTTCGGGACACCACCCACGCCCTCCACCTCCTCCATGATTTTCGCTTCCCCGGTCC
>NC_057731.1:30768435-30815970 GCF_004010195.1 Chiloscyllium plagiosum | reverse complement strand
ATCGTATTCCCAACGCCCCTCCCCCAAGTCCCTCCTCCCTACCTTTTATCTTAGCCTGCTTGGCACACCCTTCTCATTCCTGAAGAAGGGCTTATGCCTGAAACATCGATTCTCCTGTTCCTTTGATGCTGCCTGACCTGCTGTGCTTTTCCAGCAACACATTTTTAAGCTCTAATTTTCTGTTTCAGTATGTGGATGTACCTACTAGAGAAGGTACAAAACGTGATCTGCTTTTGGGAAATAAGGCAGGGCAGGTGACTGAGGTGTCAGTAGGGGACCATAATTCTATTAGATTTAAAACAGCGATGGAAAAGGATAGACCAGATATAAAAGTTGAAGTTCTAAATTTTAGAAAGACCAATTTTGACGGTATTAGGCAAGAACTTTCCAAAGCTGATTGGGGGCAGATGTTCACAGGTAAAGGGACGGCTGGAAAATGGGAAGCCTTCAGAAATGAGATAACGAGAATCCAGTGAAAGTATATTCCTATTAGGGTGAAATGAAAAGCTGGTAGGTGTAGGGAATGCTGGATGAGTAAAGAAATTGAGGGTTTGGTTCAGAAAAAGAAGGAAGCATATGTCAGGTATAGACAAGATAGTTCAAGTGAATCCTGACAGTATAAAGGTAGTGGGAGTATACTTAAGAGGGAAATCAGGAGGGCGAAAAGGGGACACGAGATACCTTTAGCAACTAGAGTTAAGGAGAATCCAAAGGATTTTTACAAATACCTTAAGGACAAAAGGATAACTCGGGAGAGAATAGGGCCCCTCAAAGATCAGCAAGGCAGCCTTTTTGTGGAGCCACAGAAATTGGGGGAGATAATAAACGAGTATTTTGCATCAGTATTTGCTGTGGAAAAGGACATGGAAGATGTAGAATGTCGGGAAATAGATGGCGACATCTTGAAAAACATCCATATTACAGAGGAGGAAGTGCTGGATGTCTTGAAACGCATAAAGATGGATAAATCCCCAGGCCTTGATCGAGTGTACCTTCGAACTCTGTGGGAGGCTAGAGAAGTGATTGCTGGGCCTCTTGCTAAGATATTTATATCATTTATAGTCACAGGTGAGGTGCCGGAAGACTGGAGTATGGCTAATGTGGTGCCACTGTTTAAGAAGGGTGATAAGGACAAGCCAGGGAACTATAGAACGGTGAGCCTGTCGTCGGTGGTGGGCAAGTTGTTGGAGGGAGTCCTGAGGGATAGGATGTACATGTATTTGGAAAGGCAAGGACTGATTAGGGTTAGTCAACATGGCTTTGTGCATGGGAAATCATGTCTCACAAACTTGATTGAGTTTTTTGAAGAAATAACAGAGAAAATTGATGAGGGAAGAGCGGTAGATGTGATCTATATGGACTTCAGTAAAATGTTCAACAAGGTTCCCCGTGGGAGACTGGTGAGCAAGGTTAGATCCCATGGAATACAGGGAGAAATAGCCATTTGGATACAGAACTGGCTCAAAGGTAGAAGACAGAGGGTGGAGGGTTGTTTTTCAGACTGGAGGCCTGTGACCAGTGGAGTTCCACAAGGATCGGTGCTGGGTCCTCTACTTTTCATCATTTATATAAATGATTTGGATGTAAACATAAGAGGTATAGTTAGTAAGTTTGCAGATGACACCAAAATTGGAAGTGTAGTGGACAGCGAAGAGGGTTACCTCAGATTACAACAGGATCTTGATCAGATGGACCAATGGGCTGAGAAGTGGCAGATGGAGTTTAATTCAGATAAATGCGAGGTGCTGCATTTTGAGAAAGTAAATCTTAGCAGGACTTATACATTTGATGGTAAGGTCCTAGGGAGTGTTGCTGAACAAAGAGACCTTGGTGTTCAGGTTCATAGCTCCTTGAAAGTAGAGTCGCAGATAGTTAGGATAGTGAAGAAGGTGTTTGGTATGCTTTCTTTGAGTTATAGGGAGAGGCTGAACAGGCTGGGGCTGTTTTCCCTGGAGCATCGGAGGCTGAGGGGTGATCTTATAGAGGTTTACAAAATTATGAGAGGCATGGATAGGGTAAATAGACAAAGTCTTTTCCCTGGGATCAGGGAGTCCAGAACTAGAGGGCATTGGTTTAGGATGAGAGGGGAAAGATATAAAAGAGACCTGAGAGGCAACTTTTTCACACAGAGGGTGGTATGTGTACGGAATGAGCTGCCAGAGGAAGTGGTGGAGGCTGGTACAATTGCAACATTTAAAAGGCATTTGGATGGGTATATGAGTAGGAAGGGTTTGGAGGGATATGGGCCGGGTGCTGGCAGGTGGGACTAGATTGGGGTTGAGATACCTGGTTGGCATGGTTGAGTTGGACTGAAGGGTTTCCGTGCTGTACATCTCTATGACTCTATGTGTGTAACCCATGTTTAAAAAAACTTCAAGGTTGTATTATGAAAACACAGTAAGAAGTAACTTACCAAATGTGCTAATTAATACTAATTGGTGGAATAGAAATGAACCTAAACTGTTAACAATGTATTGAACTTTTTTTTTGCCTTGTAAAGGTAAAAGGATAGTGGAATAATTGAGGCTTGGATGAGGATGTCACAGAGAGAACTGTCCTTTCAGAATGCCGAAGGGGGAGTTTGGTAATGTTTAATCAGAGTTTGGATAAGGCTTCATGCTGGAAGAAACAGGTTTTACAAAATCATTCATTCATGGAAGTTAGGCATCGCCAGCTAGGCCAGCATTTATTACCTATCCCTATTTGCCCAGAGGGCAGTTAAGAGTCAAACACATTGCTGTGGGTCTGGCATCACATGTAGGCCACACCAAGTAATGGATTCAGCTTCCTTCCCTAAAGCACATTTGTGAACCAGATGGGCTTTTCCCAACAATCGACAATGGATTCATGGTCATTAACAGACTCTTATTACATTCAATTTTCACCATCTGCCGTGGTGGGATTTAAACCTGCAACCCCAGAGCATTACCTGGGTTTCTGGGTTAACAATCCAACAACAATACCAAAAGGGAATCACCGTCCCTTATCAGAGAATAATTTGTTGAATACAGAGGCTGATGGAATGCACTGAATACAAGGGAAACCTGGGAGGAGAGTGGTAGATTGAGAACAAAAGCATGAGAAATACAGCACACCTAGTCATGGGCAACCTTGACAACATCGTGTTGAAGAATCCTCATGTATTGGAATACATATTGGAAGTGCTGGCTGTTTTTGTTCCTGATCTAAAACATGGTTATCCAACCAGTACAATATCTAATATAAACACAAGTTAGTTCAGACATCTTTCAAGTATTACTTTAATATCATGTTAATATTAATTAATATATTCATGCTGCAGAGAATGTCAGTGTTTAAGATTGTAGCCCATAAAACTATCCACGGATTATCTTTAATGTGAATTAAATATATGTATTGAAGGAAGTTATAATAGATTTAAGTCTTGCAAACAGCCTTTGTGCATTAACAAGGAGCTACAACTGATAGCAAGTAGGTGCAACCTTAGTATTTCTGATTTTCACATCCTCAGCACAACAAGAATGCAGCAACAATCTTGATATGGTGACTATTATTTCAATCGGGATCTTCAGACAGACAGCTCAAACTGAGTTATTTCTAAACTTAATTTTTATCTTAGTTTCTTTTAAGAGAAATATTGCTGGACTTTGAATAATTTATACTGATATTTTGTTTTAAATTATCACCTTCCTCTCCTGGTGGTACTGGATAATGTTGAAGTGCCCATTTTTGGGATTTGGTAGCTCTTTCACTCTAAGAATAATCATTCTTTTTAAGTGAATCTACATTAGTGTTACCTGTTTATTCAGCATGGTGACCTATTCATAATGTTATTGAGTCAACAGCACAGAAAGAGACCCTTCGTTCCAACCAAACCATAATCCCAAACTAAACTAGTCCTACCTGCCTGCATTTAGTCCATAATCCCTCCAAGCCATTCCTATTTGGGTACTAATCTAAATGTTGTAACTGTACCCACATTCACCACTTCCCATGGACGTTCATACCACATACGAACCACTTTGTGTAAAAGAATTGTGGCTCATGTCTCTTTTACATTTTTCTCCTCTCACCTTAAAAATGTTCTCCCTAGTCTTGAAATCCCACACCCTAGGGAAAAAAAAACACTTGCCATTTATCTTATCTATACCCCTCATTATTTTGTAATCCTGTCTTCAGCATTTTCAGCAGGAGTCACTGGATGGCAAAGTTTTAATAAAAAAGAGGCCAGATTTTCACAGATGTATTGTGTTCCTGATGTTAAGCTCAATTCTGCCCTGGGAATGCCATCTAGGGAAAGAAGGAGGGCCAGTTGGAGGGTCCATAGAGATTTATAAACAGTATCCCATCAGGAATAGTGTGAGCTGCCGGACAGGGAAGGGCAGGGTGTTCATTAATCCCATCGCTCCTTGTGGTATTGTGAAAAGTTTTAAATTCCACGTGGCCACAGGTGTCATGCTCGTGGTTTGGAGAGGAATTCATGTGAGTCCATGGTAGGATGAGTAACAGTGAGTGTTAGTTCCCCAACTAGCCGCTTGGAGGCAATCTCCAGCTCAATGTTGGGCTCCGACCTCAGCAAAAGGATCATCCAGCTGTCAGTAAGATCCTTTCAATGAGTCCATTAATTGACCAACAGGGCCTTGTCTCTGCCTGTACTACATTGATCCCAAGATTGCTCCAAGGTGGGCACACACCAGGTACTTGATCCAATGTGTTATTTCAAACTTTGGTCCTGGTTCCAATCCCTTACCCACCTATGTGGTCCTGAAAAAGAAGAACAGTTTAAGTGTTGTCATCATCACCTAGATTGAGATCAGTCAACTCAATATAAAACCAAACATTGATCATGGTCATTATCACATTTGACTGAACATATAAAATTAAGCAATTTGTGATACAAAACAAGTGTGTTCTTGTCAGGTTTACATTACTTTAAAATATATCAGCTTTAAGAAACAAAGACGTATTTTGTATTGACATAATAGAATGAGTTGACCTGGCCAGAGAAGAAAAATAAATGCAGTTTTGTTTGCCAATTATACCAATACACCTTTTATTCGGACCTATTGAAGACAATAGAGTTAAATGTCAGACAGAACATGTAACAGTCAATTGATGTAACACAAAAAATTAAATCTTGGATCTCTACAATAATTATCAATATCTTCTAATATCTTGCACTACAAACAGGCGTTTAGATTATTCGCTTGGAGAGTCAACAGAAATGTATTTTTAACTTTGAACAGTCAGGTAGCCTGTGAGCTAAACCAGCTTGTTCAGGTATATTAACAGTGACATCCTTATTTCATTGTTTTCTCTCTGTTTCAGAGGTAAAGCTCAGTTCAGTGGAATTCTAGGCTTGGCCTTTGTAAGCACAGTCTGCTCCACCAGGCTTGGAGGTGGAATTAATGTTGTAAGTGATCTGCATTATTGCTTCAGGACAGTCATTGACTAAATTGGACTTTGAGGGCTGGTTCAAAAGGCTCAAGGTGGGATGCAGAAGTGGGGAAATTACCAGATTCTGCACAGCTACCTCAGGAAACAGTACCCCAAAAGACAGGATCTTAATTTGAATGGGATAAGGTGGGGGCAAGTGAGTAAGTGAGAAAGTGAGTAAGATCATCAGCCTCAGGCACAGATCTAACGTGATTGCATGGATGGTCAAGTGGCAAGGTGGGATCTTTAAAAGATCTTCTCTGGAACTTAGTCCCCATTGTTTTCTGAACTATTGAGCCCTCTAACCCTCATTCCTCAGCCCCTCCACTCACTTCCCATTACCACTCATGCACTCAATATCTCCCATTATGTTGCCTCTTATAGCCCTCTTGCCAACTCATGGCATGATCTGAATCTTTCACCAGTATGCACTTAGCACAGATACAATAAACCCTGCAGAAACAATGGCATAGACAGAACTGCTTAAAAAGGAACAACCCTTTCCTAACATTTGTGGGAAAAAAACTGCTTTTATTATAATCCTAAGAAAGCATCAATCAAGCAGATCGTGCCAATAATGGAAACTATACGGTCCTGATACCTCTCTAACCTGTACAATAAAAACTTCAATAAAAAATTTGAACTGTTGACAAGATAGATCAAAGAAGGGAAGGCTTGCAAATATGTCAACAAAACCCTGAGTGATCTTGATGGAGTTCAACCAGTATCTGATGGTGACCTTCACTTAGGACAATTACTTTTGTTCCACATAATAATATACTATCCCCTTGTGTGCTCTGGCTTCTCCACATCCAAAAAAATTTCAATCTTTGGTTTTCTTCATCACTACCAGCTGTTTCATGTTTGCCAGGACCAGGTCTTTCTGCATCCAAAGTCTGATATTGTCAGCTGTGACTGGATGTGTGTCCAGAAAATATAAAGCCATTCTTCCAGTAGTGGTACCACCAGTGAAGTATCTGTGGGAGGCAGCTCAATGCATCCGGATTTGTTTCTTGGCCTCCCTGACAGTGTGGAGAAAGTGAGGACTGCAGATGCTGGAGATCAGAGCTGAAAATGTGTTGCTGGAAAAGCGCAGCAGGTTAGGCAGCATCCAAGGAGCAGGAGAATCAACGTTGCGGTCATGAGCCCTTCTTCAGGATCCCTGACAGTGTTTCAACTTGTAATTATATGCATTTAGTATTAGAGCTCACTGCTGAATTAGACCTGAAGCGATGGGTGGCACTGCCTTGTCCTCTTTAAGTAGACCTAGCAGAGGTGTGTGGTCCATTATTATTACAAATTTATATTCATAAAGATATTGGTGGAACTTTCTAACTCCACATAAGACTGCCAAACTTCCCTTCTCTATCTGGACGTACTTTCGCTGTGCATATACTATTAGGTGTTATTCTCCATTGGGCCAACTATGTGCTAATATGGCACACTGCCATATGGGGAAGCATTGCATGTCAATACCAGATCTCACCTGGAATTATAGTGTGCCAACACCTTAGAGGATGACAGCTATTTCTCCACTTCCCTGAAAGCTATGGTTTACCCTGCAACTTATACACTCCACTTGCCTCATTTTCAAATGATAAAGCCAGTTGTAGTGCCTGTTTAAAGACCAGTTGGGCTTCAGCTGGTAGGCACTTTTACACAGTTGCATCATTAATCCCATACACCAAATGATCTCTTAGCTTCTCATTTAGGGTACAACTAAAGTAAAATGCCTCTGCAAATCATCTTAACCCTGTCAAAAATCCTGATATGGATTCCCCTGGTTCTCAAATTGCCAAGTGACACCAATAGTACCTTAGAATTACAGGAGGCTTGAGGTCATAATATTCCTTAACTAATTCTATCGACTCTTGAAAGGGTTTAGTATTAGGGGTCTTAGGGAAGTTTGGGATCAGGATATCCAAAAAAGCCTTGGGTCCACTAGCTGTCAGGAGAATTATTAGTTGCTTTTCATCTGCCCCAGTGCAGTAATGTCTGGAAAAAGGAATGCATCCTTTCTACATCCTGGGCTCAATCATTGACAGCAGGATTGAATGAGTCAAGCTCCCTAAATAACAGCAAGATGCTAGAAATGCTTACCCCAACTCAAAGACGATTGTTGTAAGCGAATTTCCTCAAGAGCATTCTTTTCTCTTGTTGCCAATGAAATAACTCCACAGCAGTTGGCATCACATCCCCAGGTTACCATTTATTTACATGTAGTGAGTCCTTGGCAGTGACCCTGCTCCCTCAGAGCCAGTTGTCAGAGTGAACAGGATGTTTGACACTCCTGTTATTATCTGTCAGTCACGGCCCCATGATTGGACCAGCTTAACATTCCTAAACAGGGAATTCGTATTCTATGAGGTCCATCTGGCTGACCTTGTTACAATCACTACACATTACCTTATTAAGCAATGTCTTGATTTAAGCATTATCTTCCTTGTTTTCAAACCCTCCATAACTTGGTCCTACTTTGAAATATGTATGCTCCTCTAATTCTGGCCTCTTGAGTATTCCCAATTTTAATTATTTCACTATTGATGGCCATACTTTAGTTGTTTGTGCTTCAAGTTATAGAATTACCTCACAAAAATTATCTGACTCTCTCCCTCACTTTTTTCCTTTGAAGAGACTTCTGAAAAGCTACCCTTCTTTTACCAAGCTTTTGGCTATCTGACCTAACTGGTTATGATTTCAGATCTGGGTTGGAGTTCCTATTTCCAAACCAGGTCACATGAAAAGTTACCCGCTTACAAACTTAAAATCTATGTCTGACTGAACATTTGTCCTAAAGTTACCGACATCGTTCACAGGTCAAATTTTGTTTGAGAAACTTCTGTGAAATGCCTGAGACATTTTATTACATAAACGATGCTATAACAGTGTAAGTCGTTCTTGTTCTAAAGGGTTTTTTCCTCTAATCAACCAAATCTATTTCTTTTTCAACTAGTTTGCCAACAGTAATGTGCCAACAGCAGCAACAATTCTTGCTCATGAATTAGGGCATAACATGGGCCTCAGCCATGATGATCCACGAACATGTGATTGCCCAACTAGCCGCTGCATAATGTTCAGTTCAATTACGTAAGTAGGAAACCAGTTTATTATGTGAAAAAAGGAAATTATTTTCCACTGTTTTTCTATAATTTTAAGATTTAATTTCAAATAAATATCAATTACAACTTAGAGGAATATAGCACAAAGTAAAAGGATAAGGAAAATTCCGTGGTGACATGTTACAGTGCACACAGACATAGAGGCAAACTATTTTCTCCACCTCAACACCTTTCCCAAGAAAGAAGTTGAATTGTTCTCTTATGGGGAAAAGATGGAACTGATTTAGTATAATTGATGCTTTCAAGATTATAGATGAAATTGGCAAAATTATCCAGACAAATTATCTGGTCGGTTGAAGGATTTAAATTTCAAGGGCACATTAAAATAAGAAAGTCAAGGAGAGAAATGCGGAAAATGTCAAAAAGCCATAGAAACAATTACTACAATTAAGTTTGATATACAGTTGATTGACTTGGGAAAGAAAAGGGATAACAGGTATGATAACAGGGATCAGATATGATAAAGAACAGACATTATAGAATTCTTTCGGATTAGTAAAATCTCACCATAGATTGATGAAATGCTTTGCCATAGAAAGAGGCCATTGTGTTGATGTTTAGAAAGAATTATCAAATGAATAATTTTAACCACAAGGTTTCTGCTTCAAATATTTTCCAATTACTTTACCAAAGTTATTACCAAACCTGCTGCCACCTAAATTCAGGCTTTTCAGAGCATAACAAGACGAGTAGGTCATATTTCATCAGAAATGTCACTGGGTGAGTAATCCAGAAGCCAAGGCTCACGCTGTGAAACATGAGTTCAGATCTAGAGAATTGAACTTCAGTTAGTATATCCTCAGTAATGGCAACAATGAAACTATTGTCGATTGTCAAGAAAACACATCTGTTTCATTGCTATTCTATAAGGAAAGAAATCTGCCATCCTTACTTGCTCTGCCCTGCATGCGACACCAGACCTGCAGAAAGGTGGTTGGCTTTTAACTGGCCTTTAAGAGCACCTAACTGCCACTCAGTTCAAAATAAGTAGGAATGAACAACAAAGGCTGGACCTGCCAGCAACACCATATCACCTGCAGGAATAAAGGGAAAAAAGTTAACTGACCAGTCTGTCACTGGTCCTTAACTACACTATCAAAATTTTTCATGTTTTTGAGCATCTGTACTAAATCCCCTGAACATTTTCTACTCTTACGATAATAAATCTCTGCACATATAAGGAGGAATTTCTTCTCTCACAATGTTGTAAGTCTTTGTAACTTCTCGCCAAAGAAAACTGTAGAGGCAGAGTCCTTGTGTATACTGAAGGTTGAGATAGACAGATTCTTGACCTGCAGAGGAATCAAGCTTTGTAGGAAAGGGACAGGAAAGTGGGTGTGAAGAGCACTTGATCAGCCATGGTCCTATTGAATGCCAGAGCAGGCTCGAGGGTCTGAACTGCCTACTTATTCCTATTATGGTCTTATAACCAATCCACCATATTAATTTAATACACAATCTAAATAGCAACTGTAATTACAGCTTTCCTTTAAAGAAATAAGATGATCAATGTCTTGAGTATCATTGTTCAAGATAATTGTTTGACCAACATTAATTTAGCAACTAACAGGCTAACAATTAGTTGGAATAAATTACATATATCCATTATACATTTTCTCTTTATTACAGAAATTCAAGGAATTTCAGTGACTGCAGTCAGAATGATTTTGTAGGGTTCATCGAGAGAGGAGGTGGACAATGTCTTCAAAATGAACCAAACTTAGAAGATCAGTATTCCTTACCATCCTGTGGCAATAACATTGTTGATGAGGGAGAAGAATGTGATTGCGGTAAACCACAGGTTAAACATCAAACCTCATTACATTTTTTCCAATTTTTAGAAATCTCTTATTTTAGTTAACATAAAGATAGACACTCTTATCATTTTGATTCTTCCAATACTCACCTGTCTGACCTCTCATTCTCGATCATTTACAAACTTAAATTCATCCAAAACTCAGCTGCTCATAATTCCTTCTGCACCCCTCACTCATCTTCTTGATGAATAATATTGGATTCTAAACACTAGTGCACCAAATTTTAAATTTTTTGGTTTGTTAAAAAAACTTAATGAACCTGCCTAATCCTGTAAGAACATCTTTGGGGCATGTCTGAAATGAATCTGGACCTTCTGGTCCAGGCTAAGGGACACTATCACCTTGTCACTAATGTTCCCTCTGAGCTGTTCAATTGCACATTTGTGCAGGACTGCTCCAATATTCCATGCACTATGATTGCTGTCAGCATGTCATTGACTTTTGGTCCCAGGGGCCTGTGCAGCCAAAAGAAAATGATGGGGACTAACTGCATGTCATAAGACCCTAAATGATGAATGCTAAATAACGTAATCATCAGAATTTGAATGTGTGTTGGGAGACCCCACTGGATTTCGAGTCCATCATCGTAATTAGCCAGCCACTATGACCACTCTTGCAGGGTTTGCTGTACCAGTGTTTAGCAATCCATAGTGATAGCAATCCATGTAAGCCTCTCCATGGTCTTGTCAACCCACCCCCACAACTGCAACCTTCAGCAGCCCTGTCCTATGCTCAACTTCTTGGAAATTCCCTCCTCACTTTGCCTCATTCTCATCAGCCACAGCTTAAGCCACTGAGGACAACATCATTCTTATTCGAAATTTTCCTGCCTCCCTCATTGCTCTCATCCTTTTAATCTATCTTCAAACTGATTTATTTTATCAAGGTTTTGGCCAATCTCCTTAAGCTCTATATCTCTCTTCCTTATGTCTTTGTTAAGTTTAGTGGGACAACTTTCTGTATCAAATTCACTCTGTGATTATAGGCATTAATTGTCATTGTAACAATGATAAAATCTAATGATGATTGACAGCTTGGTCAATCATCAAGAAATAACACAGAGCAATAGGACCTCACCAAATCATCTCAGAGAAATTAAACTGATTACTCAATGAATCATCAAACAGAACATGTCATTGTAGTTAAAATGTCATTTATAATTTAACAATTGATACTTTTAATAAATGAAGTTCTAATTGTGTAATCCATTTGGTGTTACCTTTATTCTCCCCTAGTGCAGTATTATGTTTGACAGTTATGATGGTAGGTGCAGTGGACTACACTGTAAAGTTACAGAAAAAAAACTGCTAAGATCAAACACAAAAATGGGATTAACAACTGGTTCAAATTTTAGAAATTCTATAAGTAAATTTGTTCATTTTATGCTGTTATCTTTCACTTCTATTTTTCTAGAAATGCTCTAATCCTTGTTGCAATGCAGCCACTTGTACCCTAACATCAGGGTCACAATGTGCACATGGGAAGTGTTGTGAGAACTGCAGAGTAAGTAAACAAGCTCTTCTGTTAAAGTCAACAGGATCAGAATTGTCAAGTTATTATAAAAAAAAGCTTTTCATATTTTAATAGAGAATAAGGCATTCACCAAATTTCACTCATGATTCAACTGTCTTTCATCACAATACATTTATCAACAATGTTCACAGCAGCGCATTAATGTCCTTTTGCAAAATGTAGGTACCAAATGAATCAGCACTACAAGGACAAGCTAAGACCTATGGCAGACCCTATTCTGATGCTTGAGACATGTGGTTGCCACTGTCCACAAAATGTTCTTGCAGCAGCATTGAAATGAAATGTATTGGTGCACTCCAAACTGCAGTATTTAGGTAGTGAATTGTGTATAAATGAGGTCAGAGATGTGCCACGATGATGTGGTAAGGCTGGTGCGTGTTCAATGCCAACCACCTTGGGTGATAGATGAAGGCGGAAATTGAGATGTTGGGGAATATTAGTCGAGATGGAGACCCAGAGGAACTTGTGGAAACTCATAGCTGCCAGCTATCCACTCACACTTTTATTGGCAGTTAATAGGGCTGTTAAGAAGGCAGACAGGATTCCTGCCTTTATTATAAGAGTAGGAATGTTATGGTGAAGTTGTACAAAACTTTGGTTAGGCCACAGTTGGAGAACTGTTTGCAGTTCTGGTCCACCACACTATAGGAAAGATATGATTGCTCCAGAAGGGGTTGCAACGGCGATTCACCAGGATGTTGCCTGGGTCGGAGCAACTTAGCTATGAAGAGAGGCTAGATAAGGTTGAGTTGTTTACCTTAGAGCAGAAAAGGTTGAGAGGGAACTTGATTGAGGTGTGTAAGATTTTAAGGGGCATGGATTGTCGTGATTGTAATGAAGTCAGTCAGGTGGACTTCATACAATATGAGTTCCCTAATTGGTGCTGTTAACCTGGTCCAGCGAGGGAGCACTGGCTGACAGATAAAAAGGGGAGTATCAGAAGTACTGAGACTCTGAGAGCTGACTTTGAATGAGGCAGCACTAAATTAAGGACTATTTATGTGTAAATAAAGGGTGACTTGGTGATGGATACCAGCCTCTGTATTTCAGAAAGGTTAGATAGAAAGCAGCTGTCCTGTTAGAGGAAATGCCAAAAACAAGAGGGAATCATTTTAAGGTTTAGAGAGGTTTTGAGAATTTTTTTTCACATTGAAGGCGGTTTCCGCAATTCAATACCTGAGATTGAAGTTGAAGTAAGAAATCTCACAACCTTTGTACAGTACTTGGATGAGCACTTGAAATGTCATAATTTCCAAAGCTATGGGCCAGGTACTAGAAAGTGGGAATACTGTGCATTTAAAGTAGATTTTTGTTGGTGTAGACTCAATGGCCTCAAGGGTCTTTTCTTGCTACATGATTCCAAATCTCTCTACTCGTCAAACCGCAAACTGTAAATAAACTAGGTTGTAGTATAAATCATGAGATGTTAACGCATAAAGTTAGGCTTCTTGCTGCATACCACCAGGGTTCTTGTCCCAAAGTTACAACCTTAAGTGGAGAATTCGACTTCTTTTCCTCAATGTTAAGAATTTTATTTTTCCATTCTTGCTACATTTTAACAACTGGCTTGTCATTGCCCAGAATGTTCAGGGGTTGTGAAGATTCCACCCAACATTCTGAGTCCTAAGTGACTCTTAGAACATAGAACATTACAGGGCAGTACAAATCCTTAGATCTCTCTGCATAGACACAATACATTATTCCTGGTATTCATGTGACTGTCTCTCTTTCACATTCTTGTTGGGCAGCTTGTCTGTGGGTCCTGCTCTACTCCATTATCATTGGAGAAATGAGGCATTGTGTGATCTGCAGCTGGCCTTTAAATTATATAACAGGATAATTTATCACTGGGACAGCATCCATAGCAGGCATTTTCTGCTTTAGAGTTCCATGCGTGTATGCAAACATAATGGAGCCTTGAAATATACGTGAGGTTGTTGCAATATAGGTTGGAAAAGTATTCTGCTTATATTACCCATTAACATCCTTTTCACTCCTATTCATGCCTAAATGATAAAGAGATGATAAATTGTTTCTTTGCTATATCAAATAGAAACAAATGTAAATAGACTTGCTTTTTAGTTATTTGTTGTTTTATTATGACTCTATTGTCTTATTAACTGAAAATGTGTTGCTGGGAAAGCGCAGCAGGTCAGGCAGCATCCAAGGAGCAGGAGAATCAACGTTTCGGGCATGAGCCCTTCTTCAGGAATGAGGAAAGTGCTGAAAATGTGTTGCTGGAAAAGCGCAGCAGGTCAGGCAGCATCCAAGGAGCAGGAGAATCGATGTTTCGGTCATGAGCCCTTCTTCAGGAATGAGGAATGATATCCAGCATCTGCAGTCCTCACTTTCTCCTATTGTCTTATAAAGCCTATTACATTTCATTTTATTAAGCACTATTAAAGTTTTGAAAGCTTATAAATAGAATTATCTATTTTTGTAAAACTTTGAAAAAGCAATATTAATAAACATTGTTTAATTCTCAGACTTATTATTCTATATAGTTCCGTGTTGCAGGGACTTTGTGCAGAGGAGCAGTGAATGTTTGTGATCTTCCAGAGTACTGCAATGGCTCCTCACAGTTTTGCCAGCCTGATGTCTTTATTCAAAATGGTTATCCATGTGCAAATGGTATAACATACTGCTTTGATGGTTTGTGTCAGACCTATGATGCACAATGCAAGGTACTCTTTGGCTCTAGTAAGTATGACAGTTATCATTGGAAATATAAATCTTTATTCAAATTTATTTTAAGTTTATATCAGAAAAAAATGCCATTATAACCTAAAGTCATGGGGCTGAAGTATCCCTGGAGATATGGCTCAGTACTAACCTTCTGACACCAATAAATTTGACCATACCTGCCTTAGTTAAATCCCAAGAACAAGTATGCTGCAATTCCATGCCATTGTTCATGTGAAACATCTAACTGTTGGATAAGATTTTCAATTATTTAGGTGATAATAAAGTGCTTAATACTGGGATTTGTGCATATTTATTTGATTACAAGAAATGTTATTTCACAGACAAATTTGTCACACTGTTTCTGTGATATGTTAACAGCTTCAGAGCGTGCACCAGATGTGTGTTTTGAACATGCAAATCGACAAGGGGACAGATTCGGGAACTGTGGATTCCAAAACCGGCAATTTAAGAAATGTACGCTAAGGTATGGTATTGCTTGTAAAATAATTAAACACAAAAAAGATATCACTCTATTTTTAATTTGAAAAGTTGCCATGTTTTCTTCCTCCTTTCAGTAATGCTGGATGTGGCAAAATTCAATGTATAAAAGTGACAGAGAGACCTTTTGGTGTTGATACGAGCACTTCGAATGTTAATGGCATTAATTGTGTGAATGCTGACTTCCACGTGGGTACAGATGTCACTGATCCTTCTTATGTAAACACAGGCACTGGCTGTAACGAAGGCAAGGTAAGATAAAGAGTCAATGTACAGGAATAGAATGAAAGTGGAACGATCAGAGATTTTATTTAGATTTAAAGTTATGAACTGAATTGTTTTACAGTCAATATGCTACAGATGGGACTGCTGGTTATGTAACGAATTACACAATTTTTCACTTTTACATTTCTCTATTATTATTCACTTCGATGGAGATTGTATGGCTTTCAGAAGTATTGACCTATTTTGGGGTCACTACTAAGCCCATTAATTTCAAACAATTGATCTTAAATATAAGTTGAGCATAATATTTTTGGATACTTTATATTCTATGTAAGCAGTGACAATGGGTGCATCACTCTCTATTTCCATTTATCCTGTACAGTTTTCCTAGTGTTCTTCCTTAGTAACTCTTTGTTCTTTGTCCTCCTCCAACACTAGTATCCATTTAGTTTGCCATTATTCCTTCATTACCTTTTTGAGTCAAGCTTTCTGTTCATAATCATACTGCTCTAAAAGCCACAATTCATGCTTGATTAAACATACTAGGACCAACGTTCTACTGGCAGCCTACTGTTTCTCACCTAAACAATGGGCAGCCAATAACCAAAGATCAAAGGCTACTTTGGCTACACAATGCTGCTAATGGCTAATCTAATGTAATTGATAGGTCATGTACAAATGGGAGGGTAATCTGTCCATCTGCTTCCTGCAGGTTTCTGCCTAAATATGCCAGTTGAGGTCCAAGGTAGGTTGTAGGGTTTTGATTACAACTTTTGAACTATAAAGGGATAAAAAGTGTATGCTCTATTCCTTTGTATGTGGTGGAGCCTAACCATGAGTTTTCAGCAAACTGCTTGTGGCCACATAAAAATGACCCATAAAGCAAGTTCAACGCTCTGCCATCACATTGAGGCCCATGCACTGATTGCAGGATTATGCCCTTTCAATGCCCTAACAACCCATAAATCTGATCTGCTGGCTAACTTACTGTGATAGCCAGCCAGTATTTTGCTTTCCCATAGCCAGTGAGCTGTAGCAAAGCACCCATTTTGGAGCTAATGTTTGTCAGCATTAAAATGCGATAAAATATGGTTCTTATTGCTTCAGTATTTAGTATTTAAATACTTTATATTATTGTTATTAAAAAACAATCTTCTCAAAACTCAAGCCTCCCAATTTCAACTGTTTACCATTTTATTTTGTTTGAAATTTTGATTGAAATCATTTTTAATTTATTTTATTTGAAGCTTGTCAAGTTGTAGATTTTTTTGTGCAAATGGAATACTGTTAGAGGATTTTAAAGACGTATGAGACTATAAATCTGTGCAAGTGGATAATTTTTAAATGGATTGAAATCTCGCTCAGGCGAAAACACAAAGTTTCATTTGTTAGTGACAGGACCCCTGAAAATCTACAGTCTAATGCCTGGACACTCAGTCAGGACCCAGATGTACCAAATCCTTTCATAGCACAAAGATTTGCAGAGGCTCCCCAAAGCCAAAACGTGGCAAATCATTTCAAGGTGTAGGAACTCTAAACTGAAGGTTCCTGTGCTCATCTTGATGGTACATAACTTATAGGTTAAGGCAAACATGGCCATAACAACAGAACATATGGGAAACATCTCATGCTCCAGACCAGGATCATGACCAAACTACCGAACATTTTTCAACATATTTTATTTCTGAGGCGGCTTCCTCAGCAAAAGTGTTGATGGGAGCCCATGTAGCACTTTTGAATATCCACACTCTTGATACAACTCCACCCCACGGATGTACAATATTAAATACTCTATTTCTGCCCAAATGAGAAAAGGTATTCTCAATTGTGGTACAGGTATTGTGGTATTCAAATGAAAATTTAAGTATCTGTAAATTTGTTATATATTAATTTATCTAATTAATTATCTATACTCTTTCAGGCCTGCATAAATTTTGAATGTGTAAACGCCAGCAACCTGGGATTTGATTGTGATATCAAAGGGAAATGCAACAACCATGGTGTAAGAATGATTATCGTCCTAGTCACAGGTTTTCCTATTATCATGGTTGTTTACTTAATGCTTCACGTTTGTTATGAAGATATAATATGTTGTTTTATTTTGAAAATTAACAACAAGCAGATGCTGGAATTGGATTTATTTTCTCAAACAGCCAAAGTTATTTTATTTAGTTGTTATTTAGTGAGACTATATTGCAATCCAAATTATTTTCCTTTAACAATGGTGGGATTATTAACAATTTTTGTTAAAGCAGTAAAGTACCTATTGGTATTAAGTATTTAAATGTTAAATTATTTTCATTTTAAAAACTACTTTTGTCAAAGTTAAGCATTCTAGTTTCAACTTTTCAGTCTTTTATTTAGCTTGAAACTATTTTGAATTCATGTTATTTGAAATTTACCACTATACAGCTCTACCATTAATAGTAAAAATCTGCATTTAGCCTTGATATTTTCGTGGGCCCAGTTTTATTGTAGTAGTACCACTGTTTGATAGATATTGTTAGTTTATTCCAGTGGTTCTTAATAGTGCTTTGTAGAGGATGCAGTTCTGAATGGTAACAACATTTTAGAAGATGTAGTGAATTATTAAAGTCAATTCAGCAGAAGAATTTGGATAAATGTCATTAGTTGCAGTAGAAATATAGGCTGACATGACCAAAACATTAGAATGACCACTGTTATGTCATATGGTAAACCCTCTAGCTTAATTTAAACCAGCAACACAGAAAAGATATATCCCATGCAGTAATCTGTGAAAATTCGAGAAGCCAAGAACTATTTAAAGTAAAAATTAACAGCTTTATTTCTTAAAGTATAACAGAGAATAACTAACTAACAACCATTTACAACTCCTTCTTCTAACCTATCTTTTACTTTCCCTTCTATAATACTACTCTGCTAAAACTCCCAGTTAAGATTTACCAAAAATTCAAATTTTCATAACCAGCCAGATATCAAATCTTCTCGTTATATCTTCCTCTGTCATCTTCTTCTTAGGGGTTTCTGTTTCATAGATTACTTATCGATAAAGGTACCTTTAAGAGAGCTATTCTCTGAGCAGTCTGCAGATGCTGGTGGATTGGCAGTTCTCCTCTCAACTGTTCAATTTTCCTCAGTCTTATACCCCCAAAGCATTGGATTGTGTCATTGGCTTTTAAGATTGTCAATACACTAAATTCAGACTTGTTTGGAGTTTGGTATTTTTCAGGGTATAATTTAAACTGATTGGCCTAATTCAAATCTGTTTTGTCAACCAGTTAATCGAATTGTTTGACCAAATGTTACATTATATCTTGTTCAGAACACTTGATGCTGTGTCAGGTAGTTCTGCTAGCTATTAACTCTCTTAAAGGTATAGTACTCCCGCGTCTTCATAACATAGCAATCAGGGTAAATTACCTTTAGTACTTTTGTAGCTGTGATCTTTTATTGAAATACTATTTGCATCTTATTAGATTTGTAACAGTAACAAGAACTGTCATTGTGAAGACGGATGGGCACCACCTAATTGTGACACTCGTGGTTTTGGAGGAAGCATAGATAGTGGACCCACTCGCATAGGTATTTTTTAAAAAGATGCATTATTGTACAAGAGGTGTATTCTCACATTTTTGCATAATAACTGCAATTGAAATGCAACTGTTATGATTGCTGATGATATATGTGAATAGATATTACAAATAATTGATTATTTAAATTATTGTATTAAGTTAGATTATGAGCATAGTTCTACATTAAATTTTGCTTTTTTCGTAAAGGAAACAAAAATCCTTTATTGAACTTCCAAATACCTTTTCATTGTTAGGGATTTTTACAAAGAAGACATTAATTCTTTAAAACCCAATAGGTCGATGTGAATCAGTTTCTAGCTCCTTGAATATAACATAGATTGGACTTTGGGTGTATTTAATCATGAGTTTCAAAACAATTTAATGATTCATTGCCAAGGTAAATTTTCCAATATCTCTCCCACTCTTTTTTGTTTGACAATTGAATGTCCATGAGGAATTATTTATTATCCAGAAAACTATATACATAACAATCTAATTTCTAAAGAATAGCCAACATTTAAATTATATAAATCCAGGTTTCCAAAGAGGACAGGGACCGAGCCAACTAACCCACTCTAAATTACCTAAAGGCACATTCACAGACAAAAATTAATATATTTTCAGCAATAACAGTTAAAAGATATTATTGAGTAAACCAGACTTTTCCACCAGGAAGTTCCTTGGATCATCTCCCACTCACTAACAGTAACTTTGGTAGAGCTTCTTCAGAAATTCCTTTTACATGTTGAAATAGAGTTTCTGCTGACGTCAAGATGGAGGAACGGGAGTAGCCTTGAGGAAATTCTCAATGCAGATATCATGAAACACACACCTGGCAATTGTTCAGATCACAAATACAGTAACTCAGCCTACACTTAATTGATTAGAGATGCAATCTTTCCAATTTATTACATTTAATGTAAAGCCTTCCTAAAACCTGGACAGTTTTAAAACAGCTTCTTTCAAATTTTCAATATTACCAACAATATAAATATAAGATAATAAATAGTGAATCTTAATCTTCTTTTTGCATGCCATGGAATTGATCATTAATAATATGCAAATTGATTTATTGTAGGAATACCATTTAAGGAGTCTTTTCTGTTTTTTTCCTTTAGATACTTCACTTCGAGATGGCTTGCTAATATTTTTCCTTTTGGTGGTCCCAATACTAATTTTCATTGGTTTAATAATTTTTTTCAACCGTAATGCAATAAAACAACGCTGGAGAAAGAGGAAAGCTCCACACACAACGTATGTGACATTGGAGTTCACCTCCAACTTTTCATTAGAAATGCTGTTACTTATTTATTGTGTCTCTATTAGTTTGATTTATTTCCTATCCACTGGTATTTTATTTTGATTTCATTCTACTGTGTGGTTTCTCCCTACTTATCCTGAAGGCAGTATCTCCTAAAGATGTTCAGGTTGTATGGGCATTGGCCACTCTCAAGTATGCTGCCTAATTACTATTCTTCATGAGTGAACTCAGACGGCAAATATTGGAATTTTTCTTTGAGGCATCCAAAGCCAAGCTCGACCTTGATTTCACTAGATGGCCAATTCTGCATTTGCGATTAAAGCTCATTGGACAACAGTCAGGAATGGGAACCCAGGCTGATGTTTCTCTACCTTAGCTGTAAACTGCATACGAACTAAGCTGAACACGTACATGATGAAGGTGACAGGAGTGCATGAATGAGGTTTATTGCAACTAGTTATGTAGAATAAGTAATACACTGCTCATTAGCTGGGGAGGTGTTCAAAAGATAAAACTTTTACAAAATCTACTATTTGCTCAGGATTAAAATCTGAATTGGGAAAACTATATAACCTTGTTAACATTGGAAAATCTGAGGCTATTCATTACTAGCTATGGGGTTTCTTATGCACATAACTGTTTTATCTTACAGGACACAGACCAGAACACAATCAGAGAACAATTTGTCAAACCATGGTAATCAGAGGAATAATCAAGTAAGAATCACTATGATTTCAATATCGCTTTTATACCATAAAATTAAAATCATAATATTCCTGGTTAACAGTATGTTCTTAACCATATTATCATACATGTGCGAGTACTTTCCTACTAATGTTGCTAAAATATCAATCAGATCAAGTGATAATGGAGCTGACATTCATATAGATTTTAGAATTAGAATCCCTACAGTGTGGTAACAGGCCCTTCGACCCAACAAGTCCACACCAACCCTCTGAAAAGTACTCCACCCAGATCCATTATCCTGCATTTTGCCCTGACTAATGCATCTAACCGACACATCCCTGAACACTATGGGCAATTTAGCATGGCCACTTCACCTGACCTGCATATCTTTGGACTGTGGGAGGAAACTGGCGCACCCAGAAGACACCCATGCAGACACAGGGAGAATGTGCAAACTCCACATAGACAGTTGCCCAAGGCTGGAATCAAAGCCAGGTCCCTGGCACTGTGAGGCAGCAGTGTTAACCACTGAGCCACTGTGGTGCCCCAAATATTTTGCAAAGTTACAATTTAGATATTTATGAAGGTTGATTCCAATTTGAACAAAATTATATCTTGTCAAACTGCATTTGTTATTACATAGATGATTTTTGCCTTCCCTGTACTCCATTCCATTTCCCATTCACCCAGAAAGGTAAAAGGCTTTGGTAAGTACATTTCATTACAGATAAAATTATTGGCAATGGCTTTCACAAGAAACAATTTTCTTCAGTAGCAACTGTCCTGACATCCACTCAAGGTGAAATTGTCTGTGGTCTCAGTATTCCCCATAGCTTCAGTCTTTTCTATTCAAAGAAATAGGTTAATATATCCATTAAAACAACACACAAATTTCATGCAATCACATTAACATGTTTATTTCTCCTATTACATTAATCAGAAGTCTCATGGTGTAGTATGTTTTTAACATTACAAGGGTAAGGGATGAAATATTAATACATTGGATTTTTTTGTATTTTAGGTTATTTCTACTGCAAATTCAAATATCTATGCAGATATTACTTTACACAGGTATGTTCATTTAATGCAAAACTCACTGTAGTCATTTTTTTCACTGTGCTTAGATGAATCTCACTGAAATGGAAATAATATTCAATACATTAAAATAAAGGCCATGCAGCCCCCATGATAGAATTGATAATTGTATAATATTTCCAAGACTTATGCTTTTTCAATTGTTCAATCATAGAATGAGCAGGAAAGTAGGATTATTTTAGCTGAGTGTTTGTCTTCTCAGCTATGAATCAAAGGGTCATGGGTTCAAGTCTGTTACAGGACTGGAGAACATAATCTGGACTGATCCTTCTATACAGTGCAGACAGGCAGTCAGTCTTTCTGCTGAAACTTTAAACCAAGCCCCTGTCAGCTTATTCAGTTGGATGCAAAAGACAACATAGCATTTTTTCCAAAGTGGAGCAGGGACTTCAGATGAGTCTTTTCAACCAATGACACCAAAAAAACAAATTAACTGGTCAAGCATCTCATTTTTCATGAGATTTCTCTGCTGTGTTTTTCTATCTAAGAAATGAGACTTTGGGTAGAATCAATGGATCCTGCATGAGGATTTGGGAGGCCTTCTATCCACCCCTTAAAGCTATCCAACATTTAGTGGAATATGGGCTAAAGTGGGAGGTATATCTGCAGATGGAAGGAAAACAAAGAAGCTAGCATTGAGTCATTAAAAGGCTGCATGATATTGCATAACCTTCTCAAAGAAAAATTGTAAATACAAAATGTTTTGGAGGGGTTTGGGACAGCAAACGTTGTTTAGCTGAGTAGGAAGTGTCAAATAAAGATGAAATAAACAATGTGCAGTAGAGAATTCTTCTTCAGGGTTATGTTTCCATTCATCCCATCCTGTTCAGAAGGTTTCCCTTTGATCTTGATGCTAGTGTTACAGGAAATTTCTCAGCAGATTTTAAATCTGACACTATTTAGGAGGCATAGTAAATCAAGCGGACAGCAGCAGGAATTTATAAAGGATATAAAAATTTATAAGAGTGCATTATGGGTTGAGATCATCCAATTTGGATTCTAGAGAGACAACTTGGGTTATTTTACAAATTGTGAGAAACTAAACTGAGGAAGATCTGGACATTTGGGTATTTATGTGCATAAATCATTAAAATTGAGTAGACACATAAAACAATCAAAAGCCTAATATTTCTTTATCTCAAGGTGACTGGAATATAATTGGGTTGAAGTTATGCTATAACATTATAGAGTCTTGGTCAGACTGCATCAAGAATACTGCATTCAGTTCTGAGCATTGCACTTCTTGGAGGACATATTGGCCTTGTATTGAACGCAGTACATGTTCATTAGATTTATGTCGGGAGGGGAAATATAAGGACAGTAGTATAAACTTTACCTATTTTTCCTTCTGTAGATAATTTAAGAATGATTTTATTGTGTTGTTTAAATTAACATCAGAATCTGTCTTTTGCCATAACTTTTGAGTTATTAATCAAACTCTATCGTTACATTTCAATGGTTTTAAAGATGTCTTTACAACAAATGAATCCGGCCACAGGAATACTGCTGGTTGTCAAAGCTATGCTTTGTTAAATGTTACTTTATTATTAATTGCTTAACAAGACTTCCTGACTGGTAGTTTTGTCTTGTTATTTAACAACACATTGAAATTGTCCAACTTGTCGAGTTCCATGAGACTCTGTATTTCTTATTGGTGTATAAAAGAATTGGCTTCATTTTTACATGCATCACACCATTCAGCTTGGTCACTGAGAATAAATGCTTGCAAGCTTATCATTACTATGATAATTTTAATAAAACAGTGAAAATTGCATTTTTATGTTATTATTATCAAAAGTCATATTTTTTATTTGTTTTTAGGCAATATGCTTCAAATGAAAATCCAGTACCTTACATAGCCTATGCACCAAATTATCAAAATCCTGTTCCACCTCCTAGACCTACTGTAACTCCTCAACCAAATGAGCCTCCTAGACCAGCTGTGCCTCCTAGACCAGCTGTGCCTCCTAGACCAGCTGTGCCTTCTAGACCTATTGCATCCCACCAGTCTTAAGTTTGACCTCAGCACTTAATGATCATAAATTGTGCCTTATGTTCAGTAATATTAGTGATCAAAAGGATACCTCAGGAAAGCATTAAGAAGTACAGTATATTATTTCTCTTTTATCATTATCTTTAATTATTCTTGCAACAATTAGATTCACAACACATTTCTCGAAGCCTTGCTCAATATCAATGAAGTTTTATTGGTATTGCAGCACCTTAATACCACAGCTGCTCTTAGACCAGGCTCTGAATGCTTCACAAATGTAAATTCTCAGGGTATTTTAAAAATTGGACTTGGCAGAGGAAAGTGCAATTATTCATAGAAGATCTTTACAGGGGATAAATTCAGTTCATGGTTGCTTGATTTTCACACACAAAATATGCATGTGACTTCCCGATTTTGGATTGCAAGTTGCTATGCCCAGATGTGCCAGAAGTGTCTGGGTAACTTTTAATCACTCTGAAAATAAAAATAGGTGTTTCAGAAAGCAAATTAGGAAGACATCAGATCTAGGACCCTGATCTGCAAAACTGAAAAATAAATAAGTACAGTTTACAGACACTTTCTCCGCTTGATTATATCAGGTGTTGAGTGCCTTAACCAGTGACCTTTAAAAGTAATCATTGGAGGCCACTTGGGAAAAATCAAGGGAATTTAAGTTTTAGTTTTGAAAGGGTAGGAAAAACAAGCGTAAAAATCACAGTCCTTGAAAGAACTCAAGGCCGTTGATGACATGT
Source organism: Chiloscyllium plagiosum (assembly GCF_004010195.1). Classification (NCBI taxonomy): domain Eukaryota; kingdom Metazoa; phylum Chordata; class Chondrichthyes; order Orectolobiformes; family Hemiscylliidae; genus Chiloscyllium; species Chiloscyllium plagiosum. Next base: position 30,791,336 of record NC_057731.1, on the reverse strand, counting down.
TCAAGATATCCCCAAGACATTCATTTTCAACTGGACCAGAATAAAAGCCTGGCCTCTGCAAATGTGTGCCCGCTGCATCCCAAAGCCAAATTTGACTCAATACTCAGGCATCTGTGGACTGATGCACAAATCTATTGTTCTATTGATACTACTTTGGGTACATCTGAATTTCCTCGTTTACATAACTAATATTTGTTTCTGTTCAAGTTAATACTATAATAAATTGTTTTATGTTTATTTCTTTTTTGCACAGTATAAATTTGCATGTCTCTTCTTGATGTAAATAGATTTGACTGTTGTTCTAGTTATATGGACCTATGGGGTGTTAATCTGTTTTCAGCTTAACTATGGACAGTATATTTTTGAGATGCATCAACTCAGAGTAATTTCAAGTCACCAACTCAAAAATGTTGTTAATACTTTGACATAATTGCAGACACTGAGGGAATAATCAACAACAAAAAACCTTAGTGGAAAGTTGTTTTGGTTAGGATCGTGAAAGAATAAGATTAAATTGGGTTTGCATCTTACATGATGACATGATCTAAAAACAGAAAATAGCAATGTAATGTTGATTATGTGTTTGAATATTTTAAAAAGGACACTGATTACTAGATTAAGTTTCATTATTCACCAGCTAAATTGTTAACATTTTGCACTACAGTGGACACACAACGCAAAAGAAAACTAACAGTTCTATGAAATCTTGCTGTCCAAACATAAGAAAATGTAAATTTTCCTAAATGATTTAATTTTAAAGTAATTAGTGCTCACATCATCACTTTCCAGTTTATTTGAACTACCTGAGTGAAGATTACTGCTATAATTAATTGAGAAGTTAAATTGCACTTTAATCTATTACATCAGTAATAAATCAGTAGCCTAAACAAAGGCTGTGATTATAAATTTTGTACTCTGAGAGTGGGCTGGGCATGTTATGCACAACTGATTCACTGTCCCCATCATTGAGAACGTTTGCTGGTTAGCAGTTAGGTACTTAAGTGTGAGTTTCTTGGTATACTGTACCTGGACACACCATGACAAAAACTAGTAATCAATCTGAGACCAGCAACCACAATGCTGAGTTGCTGAGTCCACTTTTGAGGATCCCATTCAAAGTGTGGATGTGTGGGATTGGAGGCACCAGCCATGGTAGTTTCAGAGCCTACGTTCTTGCCTCCCATCTGTGCCTCTGCCATCAAATTGGAAGCAAATAGAGCCCCCCTCCCCCTCCTTCTCAAGTAGGCAGGTTGTCTTGGCTTGCTGCCAAAGATTCTTCTCGTCTGCCAAAAAAGGCATATTAATGGGGTAACAACAAATTTAGTCCCTTCAATGATCATTGACCACCTCTATGGGGGTGAACTTTCCATCCATTCCGGGTGTTCAGAGGTTTTTTTTCAATATTTTGAATGTTGAAAAAAATACTTGAGACACATTGAAAGGAATGTCCTTATAGTACCTAGACCAAGTATTACTTCATCTGTAATTGTCTGGGATGACTATGGAATTGATTGCTAGTGATCATATTCACAGTGATTCAATTGACAAGCTATGAGAAAATGAACAAAATGGACTGAACTTAAATTACATTGTACTCCAGACTTTCACATTTTCCATTTTAAGTAGGTTTGACTTGATTGAATTGATTTTGACTGTGATTTTAAGCTCCAGTCAATCACAACAGCTTTTGCTCTTGAACTAGTTAAGAGAGGTGAGTCAGCTGAATCAAATATTGGAAAAAATGCAGAGAACTATATTAAAATAAAATTAGCTAGGCTTTATCAGTTTGGTATGAATTGCAAATTTTGCTACTTGTGTTTAGTTTTGATTAGTAATTATACATTCAGGATTCTTTAAATTCTGTACCTAATCTAAACAACATCAAGGGTGTAGGAGAATATTTCCATGTTATTCCAGATTATCAAATCACTATTTTGCCCTGAATACACTGTCAGAATTTTATGTATTAATGCTGATTTTTTGAGAAAATATTGTTTAGAAATCTGAATAATTTTTAAAATATAGATAAAAAAATTGTTTTATGTATTGAATTACCTGTGAATGATGATTATTAAATGAAGGAAATGAAAAAGCATCTAAGAAGGATTTATAGATGTACCATAGAAGGAATCCCTGATTTATTAAACATTAACATTTACGTTGGATCTGGACTGGTGATTGTTTTTGCAACATTTACTTCTACTGATTTTAACTGTTTTAGTTATGTGTCACTCTGTTTCTACAACCTAGAGAAACAAAAATTTAAAAATATTTTAGATGTGTTTTTTGGCTTCACAAAGTGAAGGTGTTAACAATGAGAATTAAATACATTGGGACCTAATATTAATTGATCTTGAGCCAAAAAGAATTACACCCATCAGCATGACAATATTTCTTCTACTCTGTCTTCAGCAATGCACTTTGTGCAAAGCCTTTGTGATCATATTAAACAATTTTCAGATTTATGTACTTGCATTTACTTAATGAGATGTAGTAGTTGAAGTGGGAGATGGCACGGGGCAGGGTGACACAAGACACACGGACACACAAGAGCTATCAATTGGCCACTTGACACCTAAGATAGCCGCCGGACCAGAATATGGAAAAAGACAGCAGAGCAAATACAGACACTACCTGGGGCCACCAGAATGCCAGCACAATGTACTCACAACCCAGTTGATTAGTTTAAGGCAGGTGAGAGAGAGAATACACGAGTAACCTGCACTGTTCGCCGAAGTCTCTGGGTCCAGCCAACACTTTTGATAGAAATGCTAACAACTTGATACGGACTCAATACAAAGTGCTAATAGCTAGGGCTGCAGTAATCATCCTTCTCAGGAAGAGCGATTAGCGCCCATTACTACAGCAACGGACTTCCGCGCAGACATTGAAACTGACAATGTCTGCATTAAAACTAATAACAAAGGCTGCGCTGGAACTGACAATGACTGTATCGAGACTATCAACAGTTCTGCAATGATCGTCATAAACAAATCATGTTAGCAAGGCAATAATCTCATCACTGACCTATTGTATCACAAGGTGTATAAAAGTATCTTGACATGTGCTCCGGGTCAAGAGAAGAATCTCAGCTGACCACTGTGCTGTTGGTATCTTTCTCTCCCCGGGGGTATGGTATTTCCTTGTACAATACACTCTGTCATTGAACCCCAACTCTGACTCCAAGACTGGTGATTTTCCCCATAACAATTGGCATAGCGAGCAGGGTTCATAGTACTGGTCCCCTGGTGGAAGGTCATGATTGGGCAGCCGGGGTAAGAACCAATTTGTACCTGCAAATGGGAAGAGTCAGACCGGGCCAAGGACACCATTTAAAAGGTATACCGAATGTTTTGTCTGATTTGCTACAGCACTGAGTTAAAAATTTTGTGTATGTCTGTGGAGAATAGGTGTTAACTGTACTAACTGTAGTAAGAACCTACTGCTTGTGCTGAAACAGCCAGAGGACAAGGTTGTGCGTGTCTCAAAAGCCCATCCCTAAACCGGTTGTTAAGAGGGTGGCCCCCCAAAGCAAAGGTTGGGATTTGAAGTGGGAATTTGAGGCACCGAGGGCACTAGGAGTTATGAAGCACAAGTGGCCAAGTCAGGTAACATTGGACTCTGTAGGGGCGAACAACACAGAGTCCAGTTGGAGTTTAAGTTAAAAGTTGGGTGCTGTTTGTACTTGTAATTTCCAATGTGGTGAGGAAGAGGAGTTGATCACTCTGATCAAGGTGGAAAGCTAAGTAACCATGATACCCTGTCAGTCCTTAGTAGAACGACAGAGGTTGAATAGTGGAGGTGGCCGTGAGGGTAAAGAATCCCCACCGGTCAAGAGCACACTGGGCTAGAGGTAGGTTTCTGGTCCTTTCTGGAGGCTTTGGATCAGTAGAGGTGGCCAGGAGGATAGAGAAGTCCCACCGGTAGACAGTACACCTTGCTAGGAGACTGCTACGGCCATACGAGGGTGCTAGGACAGTATTATGTGCCAGGGGTAGAGAAGTCCCCATTTAGGAACACGTTACTGTTGGTGGTATCTGGGGGTAACAATCTGTTAAATGGCAGATCAAAGTTTTAAAGGGGACACTGCAGGTTCCCTTATTGAGAAATACAAGGCAGACAGACAGGGTTGACAGAACAAATGAAGAAAAGTGGTTGGGACCCATCCCAGACATTAGCACAACAGAAAGTGTGGATACATAAGCAGAAACGGAATAAAACTAAAAAGATAGGGGTAATGTTGGTATAGCAATTAGCCAGCCTAATTGAGCAAGTGAGTGCCTCCACGAGTAGGTGGAGAAAGGACCAAGAACAAGTCAAAGAGCTGGAGAGCAGGATAAAGGATCTAGAATTCACATTAGAAAGAACACAAGAGGAAAGAGAAATTGACACTCTCCCCTCCTGCGAAACGGTCCAGCAGGGACCAACTGCTCTCTCTGTTGGACGAACCGTGCAAGAGTTCAATTTAGCAGCTGTTACCAGAGGAGGGACAGAATCACAACTTAAATCAAATTAGAAACCATTCCCCCAGGGGAGAGGCAGGAGATTATGGCCTCCCTGGGCAAATTACAGTCCCGGAACGCAAACACCCGGTTCTGGAAAGAGCTGGATAGTATATGGCAAAAGGCAAAAGTGAGGACTGCAGATGCTGGAGATCAGAGTCTATATTAGAGCGGTGCTGGAAAAGCACAGCAGGTCAGGCAGCATCCAAGGAGCAGGAAAATTGACGATTCAGGCAAAAGCCCTTCGTCAGGAATTCTAATCTGGATAGTGTAGGGGTAGGGCACCAACCTGAGGGACATAGACATGCTGGTCCGGTCAGCTTGCCCAGCAGACAAGTGGAGGCAGATAGCTGGCAGACCCGATGCCACAGCAGCCCGAGATTATAGGGGAGGATGGTGGACACATGCCAGCGCCCTCACAGCTGAGATAGATGCCCAGCAGGCACCCTTCACTGACTTTAAAGAAGAAATCCAGAGGATGCTAGGAAATTCCCCCACGCACTGGAACAAGATCACAACCACTAAGCAATTTAAAGGAGCCTCTGAATATGGGGAATAATTATTTAGGCTCTATCGGGAATGCTCAGGGCAAGCCAACCCAGATCGGGGGGAACCGGGCATTTATCCAAGCTTTTAAAGATGGTCTCTCTAGCACACACCAAACCATCCCGAAAATGGGAGTAATAATGTCCCAGGATTATGAGTGGGCTAGCGGGTTGCAGGAGGCAGAAGCTCCTGCAATAGAGGCAAGACCTGACAAAGCAGCCTACTGGAATGGAGGTGAGAATAGAATAAAACAATCCTGCCACAATTGTGACTGGCAAGGTCACTTTGCTAGAGAGTGTAGGGTCCCACGAGCAGGGAATACACCAGGGAACAATGTAAAATACTGCGGCCACTGCAAAAGAACAGGACACACAGAAGCAATGTGCTGGGAAAAGCATGGGGCACCTCCAAACACCACCCGGAACACCGCGGGAGTCCCGAGGTCAGCAGAGCTGACAACCAAGCTGCCCCCATTTGTGAGGGCAAGGGAGAGGGGAGAATTTATATACCCGCAGTAATAGGAAGGAGGAGATGTGAAATGCTAGTAGACACAGGAGCAGCTGTATCTATCACAAACATACCCTTACCCCACACAAATAAAATGATTCACTTAACTCAGGTAGGAGGGGATAAAACGCCATCTTACCTAAGCGAAACTATCCTCGTTGAAATAAACATTGTATATATCCCCATGAAATTCTATGCATGCCAAACTAACAAGGGCACCATAATGGGCAACGATCTCATGAAAGAATATGATGTTCTAATAATTGTTCAAAAGGGAAATTGATTTGGCCCAGACAGGACGATCGGAAGACTGAGACTGGGAAACTTACAAGTCACCTTGAAACTATTAAAGTGGCTACAGGTACCAGTATGGACTGGAACCTCGAAAAGGGGGGGGATTCGGAGTCATCTACGCCTCCAACCCCAAACATGGGCAGAAACAAAGTTAGATACAGGTTAATTAACATAGGTGTGATAAGGGTTCCCGGGCTGGAGCATAAACCCCACCGGCAATATCCAATAAAACCTGAAGCAGAAAAAGCAGTTGTAGAGATAATGCAAGGACTAGTGAAACAGAGAATCCTGAAAGAAACCACAAGTACAACTAATTCTCCAGCGTGGCCAGTACTAAAGTCTGATGGGAGCTACAGGCTCACCATTGATCATACAGGACTAAATAAGGTTACCCCCAAATTGCACCCATTGTAGCAGAACCCTTCACCATCTTAAACAGCTTGGCCCCTGAGCACAAGAGTTTTACTGTTTTCGATATAGCCAACAGGTTTTGGTCTATCCTGTTACACTCTGAGGCCCAGAACAAATTCGCTTTTACAGTGAGGAACAGGCAGTATATGTGGACTTGTCTGCCACAAGGGATCCATAACAGCCCCACTATTTTTCACAGAGTGATGAGTGACATTCTGAAGAGAGTAGATTTATCAGAGGGTAGCACTGCCCTCCAATATGTAGGTGATATCCTAATTGACTCAGAGTCTGGGCCAGGACACCAAGAAGCTTTATGTCTAGTATTACATGAATTGGCAACCGCAGGTTAAAAATCAGCCCCACAAAGGCATAGATTAACAATATACAAGTCTTATACCTGGGACACCTTATATCCCAGAGACTCAAAGAAATGGCCAACGACCGCAAGAAGGCAATCCAACAAAAACCACGACCTGTCCCCTCAAGGGATTCAGAAAAGTCTTGGGGCTATTCAACTATAGTCGGAGCTTTATACCAGAGTTCGCAAAATTGGCTGAACCGATCCAGAGATTAACTAAAGGAAGCAAGCCCGCCTTGGAACCTGTATTTGGGGGACAGAACGAAGGAGGCATACAGTCAGCTTAAAACTCAGCTCACATTAGCTCCCCAGGCTAGGGCTGCCAGATCTCAGCAAGGATTTTCACATTCACTGTAATAATGAGGGAGTGTTTTACTCTGCAGTGGTCACCCAAGAACATGGTAGCAGGAGAAGGCCCATAGGGTACTAGTCAACTACAGAAGGGCCAGGAGTCACCGCGTTGCCCAGGTGCATAGCAGCCTTAGACCGCACTGCTTGGCCCATTAGGGTTAGCGAGTCCATAGTAATGACAGGGAATGTCATCCTCCACACTAAACACACCCTAGTAGAGATGCTAACACAGGGAAACTGAGGGCCGTCTCCAATATGAGAAGGGCAAAGTGGGAGGCAGTTCTTTTACCGCCAAGTTGGCCCGTGATAATATTTAGGGCTACAGGAGAAAACCCAGCTGAGGGAATTCTAGACGCAGGGGAACTGCACAACTGTAGGGATATAGATGGGGATTAGGATAGGAGGCAAGTAAAAGATACCCCCCAAGTCAAAGCCGAGGAGATCCTCTTCATGTACAAGTCACTAAAATACGTAGCAGGGTGGCCCCAAACAGGATGGACTGTGATAAATTATAAGTTAGAAACAGTTATGTCTGGAAGGATTGATGAGAGTCAGTCCACACAGGTAGTAGAACTGGTAGCACTCACTAAAGCACTGGAACTATCAAAAGGAAAATCCATGAATATATATACTGACAGTCAATATGCCTCCGGTGTAGTCCATGACTACATGGTGGCATGGGGTTGAAGAGGGCTCACCACTTCGGAGATACCAGTTAAGAATTCAGGCACTATTGCATGCCAGTGAGCAGCCAAAAGAGGCTGCATTAAAAAAAATAAAAGTCTATCAAAAGGAGCCAGCAAAAGAGAGCCCAAATTGACTAAAATTCAAAGTAAACCAGGCAGCAGACCGAGCAGCTCAGAAAGCCCCAGAACGAGAAGCCATTAACGAGGCTGCAATAGACACTATTGAATTAGTGAAAGACGCTATCCAAATTCAGCAGCTACAGGAGGACACCCCACAGGAAGATAGAACGCAACGGAAACTGCAGGGGACATTCAAAGGAGAGGATGGTGTCTGGAGGCGAGCAGACAAGGTGGTAACAGAACACATTGCTCGAACTGCACCACGGGCTCTCCCATACAGGTAGAGAGGCCATGATAACAAGCCGAGGGAGAGAGTGGTGGCGAAAGGGAATTGGAAGAGATGTGGCCAAGTACTACCGCAGATGCATGATTTGTGCACAACATAATCCAGGGACACTTATAAAAGTTAGGATGGGACACCAGCCCAGACCCAGGGGATCCTGGGAACACCTTCAGATAGATTTTACAGGGCCACTACCACCTTTGCATGGGAAAATGTACTGCCTGGTCATCATAGACCAATTCACCCAGTGTGTAGAAGCATTCCTGACCAAAAGCTGCACCGTGACCACTGTAGCCAGAATATTAATGTAGGAGGTAATCCCCAGGTGGGGGGTACCCCTCCAGATTGACTCCAACAAAGGGACACATTTTACAGGCAAGATCATGAAGACTGTCTGCCAATTACTCAACATTAGACAAAAATTTCACATCCCCTATCACCCCCAGAGCTCACGGATGGTAGAGAAAATGAGTAGAATGCTCAAAAATACTTTACCTAAGGCTATACAAACTTCAGGCAGAACATGGGCTGAAGTGCTGCTAGCCATACTAATGAAATTAAGAGCCACCATGAATCAGGCAACTGGGCAAACACCATATGAACTAGTGACCAGGTGAGCAATGCAGTTGCATGGGACAATAATCACAGGTGGCACTTATGTGGGTCCACTAAAAAGACAAAATTTGGCAATATGTGATAAAACTGAACGCCCAATTGAAAGGGATGTGGAAATCTGTAATTGATAAACAGGACAAAAAGGACAAGGCAGGGAAACCTAAAGTCTTCCCTGAGGTCCCAGCAGCAGGGAGCTGTATCCTAGTGCGAGCATTGCCTGACAACCCAGACTTTGCCCCAAAATGGAATGGGCCTTACGACATGGTAATAAGTGGGGACACCTGATCCTGCATAGATATTAAAGGAAAAGGCACATGGAAGCACTGGACCCAACTAAAACTGTTTAAAGACTCCTGTGACCAAATTAATGTCATTGACCATTTCACAGGTGCAAACTGAAATGGTGGACAAGAAGGTTATCCCAGGGGGAGTACCGAAGACATAACAGAACAAACCATACAGAAGCACAACTGCACAAGCAAAGACTTTGATTGATTATTTTGACTGCAAAATGTATATATCCGTATATATTTCACTATGTTTAAGTGTTACAAATGTGAGGAGCATGACAGGATTTGAGGATAACCTCTTCTATAAAACCCACCTCAGCTTTATTGGGAACCGAACCATCTGCTACCCAATGGCGCGATCAGTAGAATCCCTGTTTGTGATCACCCCGGTGTGGACCCCTTGCGGCCTGTATACAGGGGACACCACGGGAGCACCGTGTAATGGGCAGATAGGGAAATACAGGCGGTAGATGTGTGCTGCTGAACAGGACCACCAGCCCATAGTGCCAGGCCCCCCAGCCTAGGGAAGGGAAGACCCATTTAAAACCTGCTAATTACCCATTCTGTTTCACAGGACAGGGATGGGGATGCGTTCATGCTGTGGTTCCCAAAAATGACTCAGTGCACTTATCAACTCTGTACAGTCACCAGGGGACAGTTTACCTTCACCTGCAGTGAGCAGGCATGCTTCAATGTGATTGCAGGCAGAGAATTCATATGTGGTCAGTGCAATAGCATCCATGCCACATGGATGTACACGTTCAATACTCACCAGCTCAGGGGGTGGGGGAGGGGGGTGGGGACCCGGGGAATCAGCGGCAACGTGGATGGACAGACAGATGGAAGGACAGGACAATGTATGTTATCAAGTAGCAAAGAGTTTTTTTTTTCTCTATTTAAGGGGACTTACACGACAGACACCCCAGACCTCCCAAACCTGTTTGCAGTAGGGACAATTGCACCCTTTACTTTACCATGTCCAGCGGGGAACATGTTCAGAGAAGGATAGTGACTCGCTCCATCAGTCAGGACTTCTGTGCTGACTGGCAGGTCCCCACCACTTTGGGGTCATCACTGGGATATGGATTCTTGGGATCTCTATCTTTTGGGGGTCGTCAACACTAAAAACCGAAATTACCTTGTATGTGGCCTGACTATCTTTGGCAATAGTACCTCAAAAGCTCTGGAAGCAAATAATAGAGCTGGCTAAACTCAGACTCTATACACAGCAGACATGTTACGTGGGTGGATTATCAATTGGCACAGCAAGGGGGAGTTTGTACAATTACTGGTGACAATTGTATCACCCATGTTATTGATGCCTCTTAAAACATTATAGAAGCAATCAACAATATCTGAAACCAGCTAGATCACTTTTGACAGGGAGCCACAATTACAGACAGCTGGTAAATCTTGGAGATCCTATTTGGCACACAGAATGGTTCTCCTCATTGCACTCATGCTGGCATGCTGTGTGGGCCATGGGTGTTTAAAGCTCTGCTGTAAGGCGCTACCTACGAGAACTGTACCAGCAGCAAGTGTCACCACAGCAGAGCCCCCAACAAAATTGGCACTCCATGACACTCCTTGGGAGGAGGAGCTCCTAGAGATGACCTACCTCTACATGTAAATTGGGTGGTCTGCCGGAGATCTCTGATGTTGCCTCCTTGACCACAAAGGAGTGAGTGAAGTGGTAGATGGCACGGGGCAGGGTGACACTAGACACACAGATACACAAGATGGCCATGGAGCCATGAGTTGACCACTTGACATATAAGATGGCCACCGGACCACAAAATGGGGGGAGACAGCAGAGCAAATACAGACACTGCCTGCGGCCACCAGAATGCCAGAGCAATGCACTCACAACCTAGTTAATAACTTTAAGGCGGGTGAGGGAGAGAATACACATGAGAATACACATAACATACACTGCCTGCTGAAGTGTCTGGGTGCAGTCAACATCTTTGATAGAAATGCGAACAGCTTGATATGGACTCAATATAAAGTGCTAATAGTTAGGGCTGCAGTAATCGTCCTTCTCAGAAAGAGTGATTAGTGTCCATTACTACAGCAATGGACTTCCACACACATTAAAACTGACAATGTCTGCATTGAAACTAACAACAATCGCGCTGAAATTAACAAAAGCTGCGTTAGAACTGACAAAGACTGTATCAAAACTATCTATGATTTTGCAATGATTGCCATAAACAAATCATGTTACAAAGACAATAATCTCATCACTGACCTATGGTGTCAAAAGATGTAAAGAAGTATCTTGACATGTGTTCTGGGTTGAGAGAAGAATCACAGCTGACCACTGTGCTGTTGGTGTCTTTCTCTCCCTGGAGCTCTGGTATTTCCTTGTTTAATAAACTCTGTCATTGAACCTCGATTCTGACTCTAAGACTGGTGATTTTCCCCATAGCATAGCCATTGTGACATTTCATGAGACAGACGAATCAGCAAATAGCAACTAAACCCAAGTTTCAAAGACATAACATGTAAATATGTGGGTAGAATTTCTTTCATTGTTGCTAGGTCAAAATCCTGGAATTTCCTCCCTAATGCATTGTGGGTCAACTCAGCAGGTGGACTGCAGTGGTTCAAGAAGGCAGCTCAACACCACCTTTACTGGCCAGACAGTGATGTCTACAGCCCACAAAATGAATATTAAAACAAAATTGGAAAATGTCACAGCTTGGGACTGAATTAATTGCCAGTGTTGTTAGACAAATTAAAGGAGTAATCACTAGAAGTAATGCCAAGGATGCAAACCATTAAGGAGAAGCAGTGAAGGTTGATAGCATAGGAAGTCACATTGTAAAGCATTAAAAAGTAAATAATATTAATGCCACTTAGTCATGGCAGGCATTCCCATTGTTGTGAGCAGAATAGAAATCAGATTGAAAGCAATTGACCAGATTACTGCAGTGGAAAATTGGAGTAGAGAATCCTGAGAATTTTGAGATAAAGTGGGTTTTAGTGAAAAATGATAGCTTGAGCAAAGAAAGGTTTTCAAAGTTAGGTCTAATTGCAGTAGTTTTGAAGACAGAAATCAATCATTGCCTATATAAGAGGAGCTATTATTAACCTAATGAAATGTAGTACAAGATTCAGGAGCTGAATGGGGTAAAGAGAAGAAAAATAATGACTTTAGTGTTTCCTCATACTACATGATGAGGAAAGAAATTAGAAAAGATTTTGATTGAACAGGCTGTGGTAGCAACATACTGAATTGGTTTCATTCCATAGCCTGAACAAAATTAGATTTATTTTAATAGTTCTCCATGGACAAGTGCTCTCTATTGTCAGGAACTGGATACTCCACACAGGGCGGCAAGAAAAATAGGTGCCTCCATCTGCAGTAGATCAGCCACAGCTACTCAGCTATGTAAGAATATCCATTTCCTGTTTAACAGCAAGAAACTTGACAAAGAATTGCTATCTAGGCGGAAGTGGGTACTGTAGATGCTGGAGATTAGAGTCAGGATTTGAGTGGTGCTGGAAAAGCACAGCAGGTCAGGCAGCATTCAAGGAGCAGAAAAATCGATGTTTCAGGCAAAAGTCCTTCATCAGGAAAGAATTACTATCTGTATAACCCAATGCTTTGGTGAATTGTAGTATTTTAGTAAGAAGATCTAATTCATAAATTATTTATTTCTTGGAAATTACTGCATTTGACAGTGCCACATGAAAGTACTCAAGAATCCCATTCCATTTTTAAATGGTGGACATCTGAAATTATGAAATGCGTAAAAATATCAAAATAAGGTCTCATGTTGGACATTTGTAAATTCAGGTGAAGATCTCCCCAAATCAGGCATCTCGCACAAATTAAATGAGTGTACATGGAATTTTGGGACTGGCTTCCTAAGTGAACATGCAGGAGGCTGGAAGAACACAGCAAACCAGGCAGCATCAGGAGGTGTAGAAGTTGACATTTTGGGTGTAACCCTTCTTCAGGACCCTTCAGGAATATAATCCCAAACTGGCAGCACGGTTGCTCAGTGGTTAGCATTGCTGCCTGACAGCACTAAGGTCCCAGGCTCGATTCCAGCCTTGGGCGACTGTCTGTGTGGAGTTTGCACATTCTCCTTGTGTGTGAGTGGATTTCCTCCGGCTGCTCTGGTTTCCTCCCACAGTCCAAAGATGTGCAAGTTAGGTGAATTGGCCATGCTAAATTGCCCATAGTGTTAGGGGCATCAGTCAGAGGGAAATGGGTCTGGGTGGGTTACTCTTCAGAGGGTCAGTGTGGACAGGTTGGGCCGAAGGGCCTGTTTCCACACTGTAGGGAAACTAATCTAAACTAGTGCCACCTGCCTGTGTATGGCCCATATGCCTCCAACCATTTATTATTCATTTACTGACCCTTCAGAAATGGTCCTGAAGAGGGGTACACCCAAAATGTCAACTTCTACACCTCCTGATGCTGCCTGGTTTGCTGTGTTCTTCCAACCTCCTGCCTGTCTACTTTGGATTACAGCATCTACAACGTTTTTTGTCTCCTTCCTCATTGAACATGACAGTTAAGGTTAATGTTTTTGTGCGGTTTAAATTACATTAATGGATTTCATTAGTGATCGATCTTACATGAATGTTCATCTCAATATATAATTCTTGCTTGTAGGTATTTTCTTCAGGTCGTCTCAATGCCGTCGCTGATTATATGAATGGGAGGTGGCTCCTGAGGTGATTTCCCCCACAATTAAGTGCTTAGTGTATTTAGATATTTTTGAAATATCCTTTTGGGCGACGTCACACTTGAACCCAAGAACCTCATACTCAAAGTGACGGTCCCTACCACTTATCCACAGAGAGGCATGGATAGAGTGCATAGCCAGCGATGTTTTCCCAGGCTATCATGGAGTGCATAATTTTAAGGTGAATGGAGGAAGGTTTAGGGGAGATGTCAGAGGTAAGGTCTTTGCACTGAGAGTGGTGAGTGCATGGAATGTGCTGCTAGCAGTGGTAGTAGAGTCAGATTCATTAGGGACATTTAAGTGATTCTTGGGGAGGCACATAGATGATAGTAAAATGAAGGGTATGTAGGTTAGTTTGATCTTAGAGTAGGATAAGAGGTCGGCACAACATCGAAGGCCAAAGGGCCTGTACTATACTGTTCTAACTTCCCTCGGGGCTTCAGAGAGCCCCCCCCACCTGGAGGCTCAACGATTAGTCCCGCCCACGCGCCGCTGAATTGGTGGTCTCCAGACCGCAGCCGATTCCTGACTGGTCACCCTCTAGTGTCAATCAGGAGGCTCCGATTTCCGGCGGCTGCGCGTGGAGCGCTGACGGTTATGGCAGGCTCGAACAGCGGAGGTTGAAACGTTCCGGAAGTTGGAGCCGCGGGCTCTTTACGCCGATCGGCAGCGCTGGAGCAGCGAGGGGGGCAACAGGGTCCTCGGGAGACCCGTCGGTCTGTGTCTTTATGTCTGGTCGCCGGCCTTCCGGGAGCTGGGAAGTCCACGTTCGCACGACGTCTGCTGAAGGCCTTGCAGCCGAAGAGGCAATCGTTGCTGCTCTGTTACGATGAACTCATCCCGGGAGAAGCTTTTTCGCTTTTGGGACAAACTGATGGGGATCGGTTAACGGATAATCCTGCAGCGACGGTCAGGCTTCTACCATCGGCATCTTAAATATCACTTGTAACCTGCCTTCGAGTCACAGATCAATGGTGTATTAGAGTCATACAGCGTGGAAACAGACCTTTTGGTCTAACCAGGCTATGCCAACCATAATCCCAAACTAAGCTAGTGCCACCTGCCTGAGCATGGCCCATCTGCTTCCCAACATTTATTATTCATGTACTGATCCAAATGTCTCTTAAACTTGGTAACTGTACTTGCATCCACCACTTCCAGTGGAAGTTCATTTCACACACAAACCACTGTGTAAAAAAATAATTTGACCCTCCTGTTTTTAAATCTTTCTCCTCACCTTAAAACTTGGACGGCACAGTGGTTAGCACAGCTGCCTCACAGCACCAGAGACCTGGGTTCAATTCTTGCCTTAGGCGACTGCGTCGAGTTTGCGCATTCTCCCCGTGTCTGTGTGGGTTTCCTCCGGGTGCTCTGGTTTCTTCCCACAGTCTAAAAATGTGCAGGTGAGGTGAATTGGCCATGCTAAATTGCCTCTAGTGTTAGGTGAAGGGGTAAATGTAGGGGAATGGATCTGGGTGGGTTGCGCTTCGGCGGGTCGGTATGGACTTGTTGGGCCGAAGGGCCTGTTTCCACACTGTAAGTAATCTAATGTAAACTTCATCTGCCAGTCCTCAGCCTTTTGACCCAATTGATCAAGATCCTTTTGTAATTTTAGAAATCTTCTTCACTGTCCATTATATCAACAATTTTGGTACCATCTGCAAACTTACTAATCATGCTTTCCAGATTTTCATTTAAATCATTTTATATAAATGACATGCAAAAGTAGACCTCACACAAATCCCTGTGAAACACTGCGGGTCACAGGTCTCTTGTCAGAAAACAACCCACCACCATCACTCAGTCTCCTGCCATTTAGCCACTTTTGTATCCAATTGACAAACTCCTCTTGAATTCCATGTGATTTTTCTTTATTAATTAGTCTACCATGTGGAACCTTGTCAAATGTTTTACTTAAGTCCAAGTAAACAATATCTACCACTCTGTGGTCATCAATCTTCTTAATTACTTCCTCAAAAAACTCAAATCAAGTGTGTGAGATACAATTTCCCTCTCACAAAACCATACTGACTATCCCTAATCATTCTCTTGCCTCTAATTATTTCTGTGGCTTTTAACCATGATTGTCTGCAAGGATATCTTCCACTTTACAGTTGTGCATATGATGAAAAACTTCTTTTTCTCTTTCTTGTTTTTGCTGGAGTTAGACTATCCGATATCTCTCTCCTGAGGGGCAGTTGGTTGTTTAGAGTCATTTTCACATCAAGGATGCAGACAGGACAAGGAGACAAGCCTCTATGAGCTGCCACAGCCAGTGTGAGGATTGAATCTGCAATATTGGTGCTATTCTGCATCATACTCTGGCTGACTGAGCTAATGCAAACCCCCCCACCCCCGACATAGAGCAGGAGAATGGTCCTTGGAATTTCAATTATCCTGGCCACAGTAAATGCTTAATGAGAGGAAGGTGATGGCCTCGTGGTCTTGTTGCTAGACTCTATCCAGAGACCTAAGTAATCTTCTGGGGAACTGATTTGAATCCCACTGTGGCAGATGGTGGAATTTCAATTCAATTAAACGAAAATCTTGAATGAAGAGTCTAATTATGATCATGTTGATTACCAGGGAAAACCCATCTGGTTCACTAATGTCCTTTAGGGAAGGAAACTGCTTACCCTTGTTTGGACTTCATGTGATGCCAGACCCACAGCAATTTGGTTGAGTCTTAACTGCCCTCTGGGATGGGTAATAAATGCTGGTATATTTAGATTTTATTTTAGATTACTTACAGTGTGCAAACAGGCCCTTCGGCACAACAAGTCCACACCGTCCCGCCAAAGCGCAACCCACCCATACCCCTACGTCTACCCCTTACCTAACACTACGGACAATTTAGCATAGCCAATTCACCTGACCTGCACATCTTTGGACTGTGGGAGGAAACCGGAGCATCCGGAGGAAACCCACGCAGACATGGGGAGAATGTGCAAACTCCACACAGTCAGTCGCCTGAGGCGGGAATTGAACCCGGGTCTCTGGCGCTGTGAGGCAGCAGTGCTAACCACTGTGCCACCTTGCCGCCCAGTGATGCCCTAATCCCATGAACAAGAAAAAAGGGATAGTCTTGCAATGCTGAATAGATTATTTTTGATGCTGTCATGTCAGGGGATGGTCATGATTGCTAGCAGATATTGGAGCAAAAAGCTCCAATATATTCGGATGTTTCTTCTCTTGAGAATGAGCCACAACCATGGTACTGCAGGTCACTATTTTCTGTGTGTTGGGGTTTGGGGAAGGGTGGCTATTCACTTTATCTATAAAGAGCCAACATAGGGGGTTCCTGAACATTTCCCATTGAGATCTAATTTAATGCCAAAAAGTTGTTTTGACCTGCAAGGCAGTGGATAGAGAAACCTTTAAAAGTGGGGATGCAGCAGTGAGACTTTAAGTGGGAGGATGGTGATGTAGTACAGATAGTTGTGAGCAGGTTTCATTGTTTTATAGAAGTATATAAAGCCTGCATTTCTACTACTCGAGAAATCATGATTTAAGGTTAACTTTCAAAAATTGCAAGGATATGAAGCTGTCTCACAGTTGTTCACTTGGTTGGAGCGTCATGGCAGCCATTATTGTCTTGGACTTCATAACTCCAAACTTTTGACCCTACTTGAGTTGCAAAGCCGACTGTGGGAAGCTCTGTCTTAATCCTTGAATAATAAAGATCATTGTTTCCAAAACAGTGTATCAATCTTTCATTCAACAAACAGTCTCACCAGACTTATGGTCAGTCACTGGGAATAGAGATGTCCTGATTTCCTTCAGCAGCTCCTCTTGTTAATTTTTCACTGGTGGAAGGCCTCCTATTATTGGCCTTTCAGACATTGGAGCCCACCTGTTTGCTGGAATATGATATTTCGTCAAGCGTCCTCTAGGTCCTGAGACCAGGGGGAGTGAGACCTAAGAATTAAAATTCAACCCAGTTGCTTCATATGAAAGTAAAAATATCACAAACGTCATATTCTTTGCAGACAGATGTTAATAATGCTCTTGCTGTTTATAGCAATATTAATGATGTGCACCACAATAACTATGAAATATACAGAGGATATGCAGATGATGCAGTAGTTTTGCAAATACCATAACATTAAATGAAGTGCACAGTACAGTATTCAATTTGAGAAGCTCAGGTTCATTCACTCACTGCTGATCCAGACCCTAACCCTGCTACCTACTGCCAGAAAGAAAGAACATTGAGGGAAGCTTTTAGAAATTCCTTTCTAGCTTCCTAAAGTAATGAAGCAAGTTCATGGAAATCATGTTAGTCTGTGCACATCTTAAAGTCAACAAACATAAATTATATTTAAATTATCAGATTATGCATTCAAGTCTCAGTTCAGATACTTGAGTGTATCAATTTGACAATAAATGTCAATCTATATTTATCTGCATTTATTTGAGTGGAATATCTTTCATGCAGCTATCATGTAGAGTAAAGCAGGAATCTATCAAAGAATAGTTTCTTAAAATTTCCTGGGTAGTATGTTATTTAATTGGAAATAATATTTGTTTAGTATCAATCGACTCTATAAATGGGTCAAACTGAGTCAAATGTGAATTTGTATTAATAAAAATAAAATAAATAGGAGCAGGAGTTGTCCAGCCAGCCCATTTGAGTTTGCCCTTCCATTCTACAAAATGATAGCTAATCATCTACTTGACATGCACCCTCTCAACGTGACCCAATATCCTTTGATGCCCTTTGTGTCCGAAAATCTATTAATCTTTGTCTAGAATATACTCAATGACAGCATTTAAGCTCTGAAAGGTCGAGAGTTCCAAATGCTGAATGAAACAATTTCTCCACAGCTTAGTCCTAAATGGCTAACACTTAGTTATGGCACTTTTACCTCCTAGTTTTAGACTCCATAGCCAGGGGAAACTCCTCCCAACATCTATACTGACAAAACAATAAAATTTGACATATTTAAGTCTTGTCTACTTGATGATTCTCATTGGACAATCCTCAATTCCAAAAATAAGTCTAGTAAATCTTTGTTACACTCCCTTTATGATAAATATTATTAAGTGAGGACATCAAAATTATAGTCTAAATATATCTTTTGTTTAATGCATTTATTTATTTTCATCAATTCAGTGCATTAAATTTATATTCAGGTTGCGATGAATGGCACAATTTTTAAGTTTTAATTTTTAAAAACTTTTATATTTTTAAATCCACAGGGTTCCCTCTGGAAATTGTACAGGCATAAGCTGCTGGTTTACATTGAACACTTAATACAGGCTATTCATGGGAATGGCTGCCTTTCTGTTTCTGGCATTGAAAATGATTCAACATGGGAATGTTTCATTCAGTCACTGAAACAGCAGCATATTATCTCTGGAGAAACTCAGCTTGGAGTGCAGCAGTACACAGTTTTCAACATGTATTTGAGACCCTTGGTTATAATTTTAGATGACAACTTCTACTATCAAAGCATGAGATATGAAGTTTTTCAGATAGCAAGGCGAAGTAAGTCTCCTGTAGAAAACAATATATAGTAATATATCTAGAATAAGCAGTCTACCATTGTGTGTAAATAACTACACAAATATTGGCCTATTTTCTTCATAACAAGAATAACCTGTCCTTTTTATTTCTGCTTCACTGAAATGGTATGAGTATCCAGAGTCCATACTCTTGTTTTTCAGCTTTCTTGTGGATCATCTTATTGTAAATTGAGAGCATTGGCATTTTCAGTGTCAAGAAGCATATAGCCTAAACTTGTTTTGAAATAGTTTCTTTTGGTATTAACATTAGTGCCTCAAAGATTACAACAAAGATACAAAAACAATAAATAGCAAAGTAGTAGCTAGTTTTCAAAGAATGGAATATTGTCATTACTAACTTAATTTTGTACTAGAGAATAAAGTATGCCAAAGAAAGGCTATTGCCTAAATTTTCACTCTAGAATTGGATGTGCAGAGTGATAATACCCCCAGGTTTGTAAGCACAATGCTTGGGAAAATGTTCCAAACAATAAAGTTTTCACTATGGGCTTTGAATGGGGATGGCAGGTTTGTTAGGTGTTGGGCCTACCAATTCTGGAAGCTGAGTGAGACAGGCTGTCTGAAAGGCTGGCCTTTGTGCTTCTGTTCTTTGTCCCAGCTATAAAAAAATATTTTAGCTCTCCCTATGCCAAATCATGCCCCTTACCCATATACCCATGGCCTAACATTGCTTTCTGTGCCAACCTATGTCTCTCTACTCATCCCTGATCCATTTTAACCCTGTGTCTCCTCTCTCATAGTCCCTCATAGCCTCCATACCAACTTATTCTTCTTTACCCAACCCCACATAGCCCTTTATAGCTTTTTGCCAACTTACACTAAGCTATGCTGCTCAACCATCAACCTTTGTCATAACTCTATGCCAGTTCAATCAGTATCCACAATGAGCAGAAGAGCCATTTTGAGCTGAAATAAAATAAAGCTGTAAGGGTATCTTGATGTCTTCACTATTTAAAATAAAATCCTCTCGTACAGTAAAAACACATTCAACAAATCTAAATCCTTTCAATAACAACCTTGTAAAACATACCATTATATTCATTGTCCACATCAAAAACTTCATAACTATATGGAGTTGTCAATCAAACTGTAAAGTGACAGGATTAATTTGATAGTTTGTCAATCATGCAGCTGTAATCCAATAATAACTTTCAGTGAAATGGCAAGCTTCACAGTTCCAATGAGCTTGAAAATTATAATGAGTTTATCCACTTTTCATATATTTTTATATCTACATATAACAACCCCAAAAGGCACTTGACCCCTTCCAAAAGAGTCCCTGAACCTATCCAAAAGGATTTCCTACCTCTCCAAAGAAGTTTGGTAAAGTACAATTTTTTTTCTCAAAACATAAAGTCCACAAATTGAGTTTTGGACACTGTTAACAAAAATGGCAATAACAAAAATTTCCCCTTTGTTGAAAATGTTGGGTACTAGGTTCAAGGGTGGAACTTCTGGAATTGGGGCTCTGACGCCATTCTGGCTAAGTTGGAGACCTGCTCTCTTGTTGTGGAAATTCAAATAAATCTCCAAAATCGCATTCAGACCTGTGTTTTGTCGTGAGTAATAACTTGGATTCTTTACGGACAGAGACATTGTAGACTGTATAGAATCATTTACAGTACATAAGGGGATCATTTGCCTCTTGTGACTTTATTCGTGGAGAAAGAGCAATAGAGCCTAATCCTATTTTTCAACTATTCAGTCAACAGTTTTAGGTCATGGCACTTTTGTAGGAGTGCATATTTAAGTAATTTTTAAATATGATTAGAGTTTTTGCTTCTGCCATCTTTTCAGTCAAAATTTCAGATCTCCACTACTCTTTGGGTTTAAAAAAGAATCCTCAAATTACTGATGAACTATGTACTGATGTCTCCTGGTTATTGACTTCTCTGCTAAGGGAAATAGGACTTTCCTATCCACTCTATCTAAGCTGCTAATAATTTTATACACTAAATTTCTTTTTACATTCTCTGTTACAAAGGAAATAAACCCACTCTATCCAACCTTGCCTCATAACTAATATTGATTTCGAAGCTTTTCGGATGCTGCCTGAATTGCCGTGCTCTTCCAGCACCACTGATCCATTCACCAGTCTTGGTGACATTCTTTGCTTCCTGACAAATGCAGTTACATCTTTCTTGTCATTTGGTGACCAGACTGCATGTGATACTTCACTTTTAATTTTACCAGTGTTTTATACAGTTCCAGCATAATGTCTTGCTCTTATGTACCATGCTTCAGTTAGTAAAAGTATAATCTGCATGCATTCTTAATCAGTTGATGTTCTTATCCTTCAGCCTTCAGGGATCTGTGTTCATACTCTCCAGGGATCCTACACACTTGTTATTATTCTGAAATCTCTTGTGTATAACCTTTGCTTGTTTGTCCTTATCAGTAATTGATAGGTTGGAGAAAGTTCCAGTAAGATTTACTGTTCTATTGAAATGATTAGGAATACAGGAATTCTGCAACCTTCCTGGTCAAGTTGCTAGCTATAGTTTAGTTTGTGCTTACTCTTATTTCAAGATTGCTTCAAAATTATGGCTGAAACTTTTGGGAGTTAGTTACCAGTTCTAAACTGAATATCTGATTCACTGAAATCAAAAGCTTTGTGAGAAATTCAGAATTCATAACAATGCAATGCAGTAATTCACATTTATTGGTTGGATAGGGTGTGTTTGATGTTTAATGGGTGCTGTGCCTGCTTAATGTTGGTGCTACTGTCTGTCTTGATGCTACTACTATCACTACCAATATTTTATATTGTTCTTTATGAGAAACTCAAACGTAAGATATACTGGGGTAGAAATTCTGCTTATACAATTGCCACTTAGGCATTTTCAACTCATTCGTTTTTGTGGAACCAAAGTTCCAAGCTGGTGAGAGTGGAATTTCTGACTAACTGTCTCCTTTAAAAAATGTTTCATTATAATTTTAGAAATGAATTTTCAGAAAAGTTGTTCACCAACAACTTATCTCTTTAAAAGATTCCCTAGGTTTCCTTCAGCTGTTCCTGGAGCGCCCCCTTGAACTATGTTTACAGAGAAATCATGAGAGAAGCTGTCCGGTAAATGATGAAACCATAGTACTGATGTCAACAAAAATACAGCTGCCTGATCCTGTGAGAAATGTATGGGAAAAGAACAGTCTGATACTGAAAAGCACAGAAAATGTGTTGGAAATAGATAGGTAAGTATTTTAAATAAACAATTACCTTGAACTTACTTTTAATACTTATTTTTAATTAAGAACAAGACAACATCTTGATGAAGTTTTTTTTCTCAATTAATTATTGCAGTTTGATTACTTTCAGATATTTCAGAATGCAGGAGGCTTGCCAGTGACATTCACAAGCCATAATATAATAAAACAAATATCAGTGTACTATTGTCATAGTTTAACCAAAACACCATAATAATTCATAAATGTCTATTTGCATGTTTCATGATATTAGAATTATCAGGTTGTAAGTTGGTTCGCTGAACTGGTAGATTTGTTAGAACATAGAACATAGAAAAATATAGCGCAGTACAGGCCCTTTGGCCCTCGATGTTGCGCCGATCCAAGCCCACCTAACCTACACTAGCCCACTATCCTCCATATGCCTATCCAATGCCTGTTTAAATACCCATAAAGAGGGAGAGTCCACCACTGCTACTGGCAGGGCATTCCATGAACTCACGACTCGCTGAGTAAAGA
Source organism: Chiloscyllium plagiosum (assembly GCF_004010195.1). NCBI lineage: Eukaryota > Metazoa > Chordata > Chondrichthyes > Orectolobiformes > Hemiscylliidae > Chiloscyllium > Chiloscyllium plagiosum. The sequence goes on along the minus strand of NC_057731.1, from coordinate 30,768,436 downwards.
A
>NC_057731.1:30755316-30767086 GCF_004010195.1 Chiloscyllium plagiosum | reverse complement strand
CAAAGATGTGCAGGTCAGGTGAATTGGCCATGCTAAATTGCCCGTAGTGTTAGGTAAGGGGTAGACATAGGGGTATGGGTGGGTTGAGCTTCAGCGGGTCGGTGTGGACTTGTTGGGCCGAAAGGGCCTGTTTCCACACTGTAATGTAATCTAATGTCCTGTTCCTGAGTGAATACTGACGAAAAGTATTCATTCTGTGTCTCCTCAATCTCGGGCGTTTCATCACCATGCTAGGTAACATCATCAGTGAGCCTCTGATGTAGTGCTGGTATTCTGTCCTGCTTGCTGTTTGTGTCTTGGTCTGTTGTGATGGGTGATATCACTTTCGGGACTTTTTCTGAGAGGTTGGTAAATTGATGTGTTTGTTAATGGAGTTCTGATTTGAATGCCATGTGCCTAGGAATTCCCGTGTCTTTGTTTAGCCTGTCCTAGGATGGATGTGTTGTCCCAGTCGAACTGGTATCCCTCTTCGTCTGTGTGTATGGATGCTAGTGATAGTTGGTCATGTCTTTTGGTGACTAGTTGGTGCTCATGTATCCTGGTGGCTAGTTTCTGGCTCATCTGTCCAATATAATGTTTGTTGCAGTCCTTGCAGGGTATTTTATATATATGATGTTTGTTCCGCCAGTTGTTGGTAGGGGGTCCTTTAAATTCATCAGGAGCTGTTTCAGTGTGGTGGTAAGTTTGTGAGCTATCATGATGCCTAAGAGCTGGAATAATCTGGTCGTCAACTCTGAGATGTCTTTGATGTATGGCAGGGTGGCTAGAGTCTCTAGGCGTGTTGTCTCTTCATGTTTAGGTCTGTTGTGTAGGCATCGGCGGAGTGCGCTTAGCGGGTACCTGTTGTTTCTGAATACATTATATAGGTATATTTCCTTGGCTTCTCCTAATTCCTGGGTGCTGCAGTGTGTGGTGGCTCGTTTAAGTCATGTCCTGATGCAGCTCCGTTTGTGGGTGTTGGGATGATTGTTCCTGTAGTTGAATATCTGGTCAGTGTGTGTGGCTTTCCTGTTGACATTGTTCAGCAGCTCTCCATTTGCATTTCGTTCTTGTGTGATGTCTAGGAAGGAAGGCTGTTGCTGTTCTCTTCCTCTTTGGTAGACTTTATACCAGTAAAGATGTTGTTTGTGTTTGTGGGTTACTTCTAATTAGTTGCGTTTCGTGATGACAAAGGTGTTTCATGATGGACCCAAAACGTGGTGTGGATCGTCGGAAGGGCTGTTTGTTCTAACCTCTGCACAACTGCTTTTGCTAAAAGTCCTGATATTGGTGATCCCATAGGCTTCCCATTAATTTGTTTGTAGATCTTTACGTTGAAGGTGAAGTGGTTTGTGAGACACAAGTTTACCAGTTTGAGGATTCTGTCCTTGCTGATTGAGTTGGTGTTGTCAGGTGTTTGTATCCTTGGTTCGTCTAGCAGTGAGGTCAGTGTTTCTTTGGCTAGGGTGATGTTTATTGATGTGAATAGAGCTGTCACGTTGAAGCAAACCATGACCTCATCGTCCTCTACCTTAGTGTCTTTGATGATGTTAAGGAATCCCTGGATGGAGTGGCTTGAGTCTTCTACTAGGTATTTCAGTTTGCATTGAAGTTCCTTTGCTAGTCTGCATGTCAGAATGCCTGGACGTGAGACTATGGGTCGGAGGGGGGGGGACCCCCTTGTTTACGTACCTTTGGTAATCTGTAGAAACGGGTTGTGTTGGATCCTTCAGGTTTCATTCTTTGGAGGTCTGTTTTGTTAATTTCACCTATCATGTGAAGTTTCCTCAGGGATGCTATAATTCGGTTTTCTAGCTGTGGAGTCGGGTCTATTGCCACCTGTTGGTAGGTGTCCATATCTGCGAGTAGTGTTTGTTGGATGTAGGTTTGCTCGCTGAGCTGGAAGGTTCGTTTTCACATTGACAGCTGTGCTGGCGCCACTGCTGCAACACAGACAGACACCACGCTGCTCCCCAGTGGGGGGCATTGAGCCTGTTAAGTGGAATGTGCAGGGTGCAGGGAAGGTCAAGCGCTCCCACGCCGGAGGACTTCGGAATCTGAACTTAGGGGGACAAAGGGGACGGGTCTTCTGTGACACCACAGCCATGCTCTCGCCAGCGAAGGCAAGTGCGATTGATTGCCAAGTCAAGTGTTGTTTGCTTTTTCACTATATGGTGTTCTGTTTAGGTTGACGATCATGCACCCTTTGTCTGCTGGTAGGATTACGATTTTTCTGGCTTTTCTGAGTCCTTCCAGGGCTTTCCTTTCCAGTGTGTCGAGGGTGTTCCTTTCTTTCTTTCTTTCTGCTTAGTTTTGGTGTTAATGTCTGTCTGATGGCTTGCTGGATTTCTTCCGCAAGTCCGTTGTCTTTCAGGGAAGTTTTCAGTGCTGCTAGAAAGTCTTTTTGTCTGCATTCCTGTGGTTGAAGCTCATCCCTCGTACTTGGACGGCTTTTTCTGTGTCTGAGTGGTCGGTCAGACAGGTTCTTTATCCAAGTCTCTGAATTGACCATGTTATTGCTGTGCATGAACTTAGCCAGTTTTTCTTGGAGGGCTAGTCTTTTTTTTGTCTTGGTCCACTGTTGTTTAATGTTGATGGCTCATTTTAGCATACTTGTCCATTCATGGTCAGTTGCGTTAGTGTACGGAGTTTATTGGCGTGAAAATTCTCTGTTCATATTTATGGCGTTGGTTGTGACTTCATTTATCATTTCTCGTATAATCCTGTGACTTCTGTTCTGCTGTTCTTCTGACTTGTGAGGTTTTGAGATTAGATCTATATTGATTCAGTTGTCAAGTGGAGTTTGTTAGCTCAGTTAGCTAAATGCAGAGTGAATGTCAACAACATGGATTCAATTCCTGCACAGGTTGCTGTTAACATGAAGATTCTCCCCTACCTGATGCGTAGTGACCTACTTTAAACTTCATTGTTATTAGCAATCCTGTCCATCTTGCCACTGGCACTTTGTTACATATAATGGGACTTAAGGTGTCATATTGAAGTGTGCTGGAGAGCTCTAGCTTTAACAGCAACCTGGAGAATCATAACTTTGTAATCTTAAAAAGTCTGCATTACAGAATTGAAGTAATTCTATTTTGAATTCTGTCCTCAGAAATTGACCTTATGTTAATTCTGTTAATGGAGATTTGTGATTGTGATGTGTATTGCTCAAAATTGCACTATTTGTTGACCTTGTTTAATTGCCTTTGAGAAAGTGATGGTGAGTTGCTTTCTTGTACCATGCAGTTCATGTCATGTGGGCACATCTGTGTTAGGAAGGGAGTTCCAGATTTTTGACCCAGCATTAGAGACAGTTCAGAGAAAGTTGGTTAACTGATATTTGGGACAGGTGATCATCTTATGAGGAAAGATTGCACAGATCCTGAGAGGACTTGACAGGGTGAAGGGATGTTTCCTGTTTTGTGGGAGAGATTAGAGAAAAATGACAGAGAAAAGAGATAAGTCTAAGGGTGGTACAGTTGAGAAGAGGAGCAAATCAAATCGTCCAGGCAGAGTACAAGGTAAGACTGATAAATTAAACTGCATTTATTTCAATGCAAGAGGCATGACAGGTATGGCAGACGAACTCAGGGCATGATTGGGAATATGGGACTGGGTTATCATTCCTGTTACAGAAATGTGGCTCAGGGAAGAGCAGGTCTGGCAGCTTAATGTTCCAGGATGCAAAGGAAGGACAGAAAGATGGGCAAGAGAGGAGGGGGAATGGCATTTTTGGTTAGGGAGAACATTACGGCTGTACTAAGGGAGGATAATCCTGGGAGTGCGTCCAGTGAAGTTATTTGGGAAACTAAGAAATGATCACCTTATTGGAATTTTACTGCAGGTTTAAGGTGAGAGGGGAAAGATTTAAAAGGGACCTAAGCAGCAAGGTTTTCATGCAGAGTGTAGTCCATGTATGGAATGAGCTGCCAGAGGAAGTGGTGGAGGGTATTACAACATTTGAAAAGTATCTGGATGGGTATATGAATAGGTAAGGTTTAGAGGGGCATGGGCCAAATGCTGACACATAGGACTAGATTAATTTAGGATATCTGGACGTTATGGACGAGTTAGACCATAGGGTCTGTTTCCATTTTGTATGAATCTAATTCCCATTAACTGAATTTAGATAGTTTACCTTGAAGCCATTGTAGGTCAAATGCTGCGTCATGTTCAGTGCATTTACTCTCACTTCACCTCTTGAATTCAACTCCTTTGTCTTTGTTTAATCCAAGGCTGTACTGAAGTTAGAAGCTAAGAGCCCATGGTAGAGTCCAAACTGAGCATTCGTAAATGGTCCATTGTTATGTATTGCTAGCACTGTTGACATCACGTAGTGTCACTGTTCTGATGATCAAGCATAGACTGTTGGGGTGGTAATTAGCTGGATTAGATTTGTCCTGCTTTTTGTGGTCATGGCAGTACTTGAATAATTGTCCACATTGTCAGGTTGATGTCAGTATTACAGCTATACTCATCCAGATTGGTTGGAGGCGTGGCTAGTTCTGAAGTACGAATCTTCAGAAGTATTACTGGATGTTGTCATGACCTATAGCCTATGTTGTGTCCAGTGTTTCCAGACATTTCATGATATCACATCGAATGAATTGAATTGACTTGACTTGCGATTCTGGGAATCTCAGCAGGAAACTGAGATCATTTATCCAGTTGATCCTGAAGATGGCTGCTTCAGCTTTTTTTTGGCACTACCTCTAATAGATTCATGGTTATTGAGAAGAGTGTAGGGTAGATCTTCAATTATTTAGTGAACTTATGAAATTAATAACTTCAGTCATATAGAGCAGGAATGTTCCATTTCTTCTTCACACTGAAATGTTTAATCTCATGTCATTGGCACTGTAATTTAGGCACTGTAATTTATGTCAGGTCATTCTGGGTTAAGGATTGAAGAGCTGGCTGGGGTTTTCACTGCTGATCCAGAATTTCCAACATCACAGAGTCATAGAGCTGCACAGCATGGAAACAGACAAAAAGTCAGCATAATGAGGCCTTACTGCAGTGATGCTTAATATCTAGGCATTTGAGTGTGGTACAGAAGGGCAGCAAGTGTAGTGCAATCAAAAATAAGCAAGGATTCTGTACTTTTGTGAAATCAAGATAAAATTGTCATATTTATAAAAAAGAAAACTGAAACTATTGGAAAATTTTAGAGATCTCTATAGATGCTTTAGACTTGCTGAGTATTTGCAATGTTTCTATTTTTCTTTACAAAGTTAGTTCCTTCTCTGCCATCTTTGAGAGTAAATATTGGCCAAGGAATAACAATTCTAGTAAGATACCAAAATATAGTCAATTTCTTTTGTGCCAAGCTAAAATTAAAAGTGGTGTTAGATACAGCATTGCATTCACTGGTGAATTCCACATCCATTCATGTTTTACAGCCAGAAGGTGTTTGAATTACTTGATGTTTCTTTAGAAAATCCAGAAAAACCGTTTGAAGAAAACATTGAACAAAAGGTAAAGGCAGTGGATTATATAATTAAATGCGTTTGCGAAATAAAGCTATTTTTAAATGTTGATCTGGTACACAAATGAGAATGTAGATAGAATTAAAGAATGTTTCTTACGTTATTGCTGTCAGCAGTAACCTTTTGAAGGGCTTCACTCAGGATTCAGTTCTTTTCTAAACTTGTTCATGGGATGTGGGCATTGCTGGTTAGGCCAGCATTTAATGCCCATTCATATTTGCCCAGAGGGCATTTAAGAGTCATTATTGTGGCTCTGGAGTCATATATAGATCGGAACATGTTAAAGACAACAGATTTTCTTCCTTAAAAGCCATTTGTGAACCAGTTAGGTTTTATGACAGTTGACTGTTGCCATTAGACTAGCTTTTTGTTTAAATCCAAGTCATGCAAATTGATTCTGATTGATAAAGACATTGCCAAGGAGAATGTGCCAGAAAAGGTTTATCTTCTAAGATTTTCTTCAGTTAAAAGAAAACATAATGTCTGGATGCATTCTTTCTGTTTGCAAAGGATAGGTGCAGTGCTTATGAATACGTGTTTCTTCTTGCACATTTCTTGTAATTCTATCCTGATAAGTACAAAATAAAAGCTTCAACAGGATATCTTTTCATTTTATCAAAACTCAAATTGAATGTATTACTCGTCTTCAATGCTGGTCTTCATTACAACCCAAATCAATAAATGTCTGAAAGATGAATGTACAAATAAAATGAGTGCACTAACATTTTAGGGCCCATCGACAATTTTGGTTTAATTTAAATGTCAAGCATACAACTAGTCCAGTAATTACTATTTGCATTGATTTCTGCAAACTGTTATGATCTAGTGGCCCCAATTGTTATGGGTAATGCCATATGATGTTAGTATAAAACAACTTCGATCTTCAGCAGGAACATTGTGGGTAGACCATCATTTTTTAAATCTTTGCTACCAAAGAGATCTTTTAATAAACATAAGCATACAATGTTGTGGTCTTTGTTTAACAATAAAGCAAAACAAATATTCATTAACAACACAAATGAATATAAACTAGAAATAAATCATTATTTCCTTATAACACCAAGTCAAACAGTAGACATAACTTAAGCACTCTTTATAGAGCAGAAAGAACAGTTTTATATTTCATCAGTACACGCTGGTACAGTTTACAAATATCGTTGCAATTCTAAGAATATCTAGTACTGTCCATCTAACTCAGCATGAACAACACCCAGTCCAGTTTCCAAGGAAGTGAGACTATTTCTAAACTACTTTTATGGGATCAAAATAATTAAAATTTCAACTCATCTGATCCTAGAGATAACTCTTCCTAAATTATTATTATGCTCGTGACTTATTTTCCAGTGCTGTACTTCCTTTACGCAACTTCAGTTCCTTTATTTAAACTTCAAAAGCATAACTTTTCTTTTTTTCCACTGTCTGTATCCCAACACTCCAGTCTGAGATTAACAATAACTTATTATTCAAAGATAATTTCATTACTGTTAAACTCCTTTTCATAGGAATGCTGCTTAGTGCATTGAAGACTTCTTAGCACTTAGGAGTTTGATAGACACTTCTCTCGAATTCTAAGAACCCAAACTCGCAATTGACGATATTTAAGTGTATACATATATATTTCACAGTTTCATTACAAAATGTTTAAAATGTCTGCTTTTGACTGTCACACAGGCAATAGATCGTGCTATTTGCGCAGCTAGTGTTCTTCATCAGGCTGATCAAACCATCCGTCGTTTGGTATCCCAATCTATGAAAACTGCGAAAGGTATAACTAATACAATTCGTATACATGACCTGTAATTTATATACTTTTGGTTTATCATGATTTCTTCTGATATAATTTTGAAAGCAAAACTAAAACCATGGTTACTATATAGATATCCCAAAAGTAAATGTCATACATTTGGACTTCCAGAAGACCTATAAAAGTAATGCATAGTGAGGTCAGAGCATGTGGTGTTGGGGGACAACTAGTAGAATGAATATCAAGAAACAGAAAACTGAAAGAAAATGTTTAGGTGACTTCTGAAGACTGCTGTGAAGTAGACATACTGCGATCACAATTATCACAATTTACAATTTGGATTCAGGAAATAAAGTACAATTTAAGAATTGACAAATGATGCTAAATTGAATGACACTGTTAATACTGATCGGGAATGTGACAAAATACAAGATATGTTAACAACCTTTAAGAATTAATTTCAGTGCATTGCATAGTGGTGCATTTTGTGCAAATATTAAGGAGACAACTGTTACAACATGGGTTAAACTCTCCTGCTTAATTTAAAACCAGCAACACAGAAAAAATTTATGCCGTGCAGTAATTGTAAAATTTCGAGTGGCCAAGAACTATGTAAATTAAAAATCAACAACTTTATTTCTTAAAGTATAACAGAGAATAATTAACTAACCATTATTTACAATTTCTTTCTCTAACCTTCCCTTCCATAATTCTAGTCTGATAAAACTCCCAATTAAGATTTACAAAACAATACTTCTTATCTCAAAATGAGGCTCTTGTCTTTGGATTTTCCTTGTTAGAAATCTTTGCATTACAGGTTACTGATCGAAAATGTACTTTTAAGAGATACTTTTTCAAGCAGTCTGTTACATTCTAGGACTTGGCCGTTCTACTCTCAACTGTTCAATTTTCCTCTGGTCTTAGACTCCAGAGCATCAGATTGTGTCATTGGCTTTTAAGATGATCAATATGCTCGATTCAAACTTGATTGGAAATTGGTATTTTTTCAGGGTATAATTTAAGCTGATTGGCCGAATTTGAATTTGTTTTTGTCTCCAGGCAGCGAGCTAATCAAGTGTTACATGCATTGTTGCCGTGATGAGAACACTTGGTGCTTCGTCCTGTAGTTCTGCTGCTTTAAACTCTCTTAAAGTACATCCACATCTTCATAACACCACAAACAACTGGATCATAAGTCTAAATGGGGTGGAACACAAATGGGGTGCACAATTCATTGAAAGTAGCAACATTGATTAATAAAGAGAAAAAAGCAAAGCAGGCACCTTTTCTTTTGTTGATGGATAGATTGATGAGCTAGGAAGTTACACTTGCTTAGAACATTGGTTAAACCACACCTGAAGTACTATGCACAGTTATTATATTTGAAAAAAAGGCATAGTGATACTGTGGAAGGTTCTAAAATGGTTCACAAGTTATCAGGACTGAAAGGATGCATTTATGAGGAAAGATGCTTGGACATTTCTCTGTAAAAGTCTTGAGGATGGTGGTGATTGTGAATGGTGATGATGATGGTAGTGACCTGATACAAATCCTTATGATAACAAAACAGTTTGATAAGCTAGAGTTATAAAGCACAGAAACAGACCCTTCGTTCCAACTTGTATGTGCTGACCAGACATCCCTATCTGACCAAGTCCCATTTACTAGCATTTGGTCCTATCCCTCTAACCCTTCCTATTAATATACCCATCTAGATACCTTTTAAATGTTGTAATTGTACCAGCCTCTGGCAGCTCATACAATACACACACTGCCCTCTGCATGAAAACATTCCCCCTCAGGTCCTTTTTAAATCTTTCCACTCTCATCTTAAACCTATGCCCTCTAGATTTGGACTCGCCACCTAAGGAAAAAGACCTGGCTATTTGCCCTATCCATGCCTCTCGTGATTTTGTAAATCTCTATAAGGTACCCCTCAGCCTCTGATGCTGAAGGGTAAAAAGCCCCATTCTATTCAGCTTCTCCCTATAACTCAAATCCTGCAGTCCTGGCAATGTCCTTGTAAATCTTTTCTGCACTCTCTCAAGTTTAACAACATCCTTAATAAAGAAGGGCGACCAGAATATTTGATTTGTTAAAACTCTCTTACACTTATGACCATTAGCTTTGCATTTTCCCAACAGATGAAACATCTCCAATTATTGGGAGAGTTCAAAACTAATGGTTGTAAATAGAAGAAAGTTTTAACAAATAAATTAGCCAGAGAATAAAATAAAATTTGGGCGAACCTTCAGTATCCAAAAAGTATCAGGAATGTGAAATGTGGTCGCTGAGGTAAATGACATTGATGTATTTAAGAGGGAGTTAGATAAGCATGAAGGAGATTGCAGCAGAAGGATATCTTGGTAGGGGTAGATGAAGAGACATGGCAAGGAGCCTTATGTGATCCCAATAGACTTTTTTTTTCTGCTGTAGACGCTTGTGTAACTAAACTTCAAAAATAATTATATTGCATTCTAACAAAGTGCTTTTGAAAATGTTAGATTGCACACTTTATAGACTGAAACACTTTTTTTTGTGAAATGCCTTTATTTTAATCAAATAGGAATTACAGAGGATTTGCTTCTCTGGACATATTTTTAAGCTAAGCAGTGCAATTTCAATCTCATTAGGGGTCTTCTCTTCTTCATAACTGTGACCCAGTAAACACCAGCCAAATAGAATTTACTGGAACTCCATTCAAGTCATTCAATCTGTACTGGGAAAGAGTAACACCTTGTCAGAATTAAAAATTAAAAGATAAGCAGGCATGATAATATCACTCTACTCTTGATCATAACTAATGTCCTTCCTTTCATCATAAAATTGGAAGTGGGGATGTTCACCAATGTTCAGCACTATTTGCAATCATCAAATACTGAAGTAGTTCATGTTTGTATGCAACAATATCCGAAGAATATCCAGGCTTGGGCTGACAAGTGGCAAGTAGCATTCATGTCATGCAAGTGCCAGGCAATGGCCATTTCCAATAAGAGCCAATCTAATTATGACACCTTGACATTCAATGCTATTATCATCACTAAATCCCCTGTTTATCAACATCCTGGGGGATACCATTAACCAGAAACTGAACTGGACTCACCACATAAACACAGTAGCTCTAAGAGCAGGTCAAATGCTGGGAATATTTGAGTAACTCACCTCCTGACTCACCAGAATCTGTCAACAATCTGCAAGGCATAAGTCAGGAGTGTGATGGTGTACTCTCCACTCACCTGGATGGGTGCCATGCCAATAACACTCAATAAACTTGATCCATTCAGAACAAAGCAGCCCAATCAATTGGCATCGCATCCACAAGTATCCATTCCCTCTTCCTCCTGCTCAGTAATAACGATGTGGGCTGAAAATGTGTTGCTGGAAAAGCGCAGCAGGTCAGGCAGCATCCAGGGAACAGGAGAATCGATTTTTCGGGCATAAGCCCTTCCTCAGGGATGAGGAAGGGCTTATGCCCGAAACGTCGATTCTCCTGTTCCCTGGATGCTGCCTGACCTGCTGTGCTTTTCCAGCAACACATTTTCAGCTCTGATCTCCAGCATCTGCAGACCTCACTGTCTCCTCCAGTAATAACGATGTATACTATCTATAAGATGCACTGCAGAAATTCACAAAAGATTCTTAGGCAGTCACCTTCCAAACCCACAACCACTTCCATCTAGAAGGACAAGAGCTGAAGATATAAGGGAACACCACTGTCTGTAAATTCCCCTCCAAGCCACTTACCGTCTGACTTCAAAATATATTACCGTTCCTTCACTGTTGAAAATCTTGGAATTCTCTCTCTAAGGATCTATGTATGGACTAGAGTGGTTCAAGAAGGCAGTTCACCACCACCTTCTCAAGGACAGCTAGGCATGGGCAATAAATCTTGGCCAGCCAGCAACACTAAACGTCCCATGAGTGAATTGAAAAAAGAACTGGAGAAATTAGAGCACAGAAGAAGAGAAGCAACAGATTGGCAATCACAGGGAGGAATTTACAGGTTGAAATATTGAATAATTAATGTGCCTATCAAAAATATTCTCGATATAAAATGTCATTTCAGATAAGGAAAACAACAAAAATGGCCAAAACAGTGAAAATCCACGGGAGTCATTCACAAAAGGAGTGTAATGGGGAGGCTTGAGAAAGCGCAAAATAAACTCCAGAAACAGGCATGTGAAATTATAGACAATAGACAATAGGTGCAGGAGTAAGCTATTCTGCCCTTCGAGCCTGCACCACCATTCAGTATGATCATGGCTGATCATCCTTAATCAGTTCCTGCCTTATCTTCATAACCCTTGATTCCACTATCCTTGAGAGCTCTATCCAACTCTTTCTTAAATGAATCCAGAGACTGGGCTCCAGTGCCCTCTGGGGCAAAGCATTCCACACAGCCATCACTCTCTGGGTGAAGAAGTTTCTCCTCATCTCTGTCCTAAATGGTCTACCCCGTATTTTTAAGCTGTGTCCTCTGGTTCAGCACTCGCCCAACAGCGGAAACATGTTTCCTGCCTCCAGAGTGTCCAATCCTTTAATAATCTTATATGTCTCA
>NC_057731.1:30751530-30753149 GCF_004010195.1 Chiloscyllium plagiosum | reverse complement strand
TTAACTTTATATGTTTCTTAACTTCCCTCATAGCTCCATAGTTCCCTTTATTCAATTGAAATATTGTCACTTCCGATTGTACCCTCTCCCTTTCAAATTGCAGATTGAAGCTTATTGTATTATGGTCACTACTTCCCAATGGCTCCTTCACTTCGAGGTCCCTGACCAATTCTGGTTCGTTGCACAATACCAGATCCAGAATTGCCTTCTCCCTGGTCGGCTCCAGCACCAGCTGTTCTAAGAATCCATCTCTGAGGCACTCCACAAAGTCTCTTTTTTGAGTCCAATACCATCCTGATTCTCCCAGTCTACCTTCATGTTGAAATCCCCAATAACAACTGTAGTAACATCTTTGCGACAGGCCAATTTCAGCTCCTGATTTAACTTACATCCGACATCCAGACTACTGTTTGGGGGCCTGTAGATAACTCCCAAGAGGGTCTTTTTACACTTAGTATTTCTCAGCTCTATCCCCTGATTCTAGGTCCCCCCGCGCAAGGGACAGAATATCATCCCTTACCAACATGGCCACCCCACTCCCTCTGCCCGTCAGTCTGTCCTTACGATAGCACATGTAGCCTTGAATATTCATTTCCCAGTCCCTGTCCACTTGAAGCCACGTCTCAGTTATCCCCACATATTGTATCTGCCAATTTCCAAAAGAGCCTCAAGCTCATCCATCTTATTTCTAATGCTTCGTGCATTCATGTATCGTATTTTTAATTTGTTACTGCCCTCACCCTTCCCATCAACTCCTATTTCACTCAACCTTACAGCATGATCCCTTTCTGAGTTTTCTGCCTCATTGATACAGTTGTCTTTCTTGACTTCCCTTGTTCTAACTTTTCCTCCAATTTCCTTCTTAAACATCCAGTTTGTCCCCCCCCCGCTACTTAGTTTAAATGTAGCTATGTTGCAGTAGCAAACCTGCCTGCCAGAATGCTGGTTCCCTAACCTATTCAGATGCAAACCGTCTCTTAAATTAAAACAGGAATTTCTTTCAACACACATTGCCATTCGTTCATTGTCATTTTAGTCCCTAATTAAAGTGCCGTGGGAGTGCCTTCACAACATGGATTTTAAGAAGGTCATCCACCACTACTTTGTCAAAGGCAAACAAAGTTGGGAAATAAATACTTACAACCCAAGTCTCTTTTTTTTAAATAAAAAGATTGGGGACTGAAGTTGCCATTTTTCTGGTCTGCACTGCCCATACTGTACATTTATTTTTTGAACTATATGGAGACCCTGGAGATATTCCTGTTCCAAGTAACAAGCTTTTTTTTAAAGAGGAGTTTTTGTGTACCACACTTAGATTCTGATGTAATGCTTTATAACGTGAATGGGCAGAATAAAAAGAAAAACACTTGTGAAATATTCATTGTGGCACAGAAGAAAACCATTCAAGTTGTTGTGGTTCTGTTCGCTGAGCTGGGAATTTGTGTTGCAGACGTTTCATCCCCTGTATAGGTGACATCTTCAGTGCTTGGGAGCCTCCTGTGAAGCACTTCTGTGATCTTTCCTCCGGCATTTGTAGTGGTTTGAATCTGTCGCTTCCAGTTGTCAGTTCCAGCTGTCCGTTGCAGTGGCCGGTATATTGGGTCCAGGTCGATGTGCTT
>NC_057731.1:30735793-30751216 GCF_004010195.1 Chiloscyllium plagiosum | reverse complement strand
TGACAACCGGAAGCGGCAGATTCAAACCACTACAAATGCCGGTGGAAAGATCACAGAAGCGCTTCACAGGAGGCTCCCAAGCACTGAGGATGTCACCTATACAGGGGACGAAACGTCTGCAACACAAGTTCCCAGCTCGGCGAACAGAACCACAACAATGAGCACCCGAGCTACAAATCTTCTCACAAACTTTGAACCATTCAAGTGCATGCTGGTTCTCTGTGGAGGAATCCAGTCAGACTCAGCTCTATCACTGCACTCCTGCAAGTTTCATTTTCTCTCCAGTATTTATCCAGTTTCCTTTTGAAATTATTGATAATCCCACTTCCACCATCCTAGTAGGAACATATTCCAGCTTATTATTACTTGCTGCATAAGAAAAGTTCTTCTTGCTGCCTCCAGTATCTCTTGCTTTAGATAATATTTTTACGGATAGTTATAAATCCAGAAACAATCTCTCTAACAGGACTGTGGATGTAACTAATCTCATGGATTGCAGCTTTTAAGAAGGTGGCTCACCATTACCTTTTCAAGGGCAATTAGAATTAGCAATACTTTGCAATCTTTTTTGGTTGTTTAAAGCACTAATGGCAGATGAAGAACAAAAAGAAAATGTCTTTGCTCACTATTAACAGAATTCTTCATTCACTTTTATTAGTAATAAATTATGCCAGGAATCTGAGATATGTTTTAAGCATGTAGCATTTTTTTGCAAGTCGGAATGGTGTGTTGGTATTTTTTATTTTCACAAAACATCTCACATTAAATTATGTTTGTCTAGATATGAAACTGTCTACATGCAATATGAAATTGCTGTCAGAAGAACTTAATAAGCTTAAGACTGTGCTTTTGGAGGATCTTCGACATGTTACTTTCCAGGATAATTCTAAAAAGCTGTGTGCTGATCATAATGCAGTTGTGGAAGAAGTTGCATACAAGTTTGATCAGAAAAAGGAAGAAATTCTAATGAATTTTCTAAAATTCTAGACTTGATAGTTCTTAATAATGTACAAAAGGCCTGTGGCTATTGCATGATATTTTATGCCTCAGTGCTTAAGTTTATTTATGAGATCTTGAAATTTACAATTCAAATTATTCTACTGGGAAATTGTGGGATCTTTTGCATGAGACTTGCAAAACTAGTATGACCTTTCTGTTGTTAAGGTACACTGAGGAACAAACATGGTGCAACAGTTGTGTAATATGTAACAGCCATAAATCTGCTGCCATATGTATAAATACACTATTATACATAAATATAGCTCAGATATTCGAAGATTGCTGCTTTTTACTTTTTGGAAACTTGAGGATTTCGTCAAGTTTTGGTCCATAAAATATATATATAATTTAATGTAAAGTATAATATTTTAAATTCCTTTCCACGCACCAACTTCCTTTTTTTTTCTGGATGTACTATTATTTACTTGGCTTCTTCATAACGTGGTAATTAAATCTAAGCCTAGACAGTGAAGTATCAACTCTCTCTTTTCAAATGTGAGGCATTCCTGCTGAGTTTGAATTGTCCATTATCTAATTTTCAAACACAGTTCATTGGGGTACTAAGTAGCAGTCAGTTGTAGGTGTCTTTATAAATTTTGATTTGCCCCACCCCAGCTAATAATGTTGAAGCTAGTTGTATCAACCGAACTGTTATCACATAAGAAGGCCTTGTATGGAAAAAATTTAGTAAATGTGGAGGATCAAATTTATTATCTTGATAATCTTGTCATTTGTAGGAACCTTGGTAGTTCATCTCCATATACCCTTTTGAAGAAACCAGTGTCTTTTGTTTTGCAGGTGGTTTCTTACTGCCACTCTAACTATTAATCTGTTCCGAGATCGAAAAGTTGTAATAACATTTATTTGGAGAACTTAGATAAAGATATTAATTTAAGACTATTGCGTGGTCATAGTCCTGTGAGAAGAGTCATGAATTTCTATCTTTGCTGTCTAGCATATTTCTTTCTGTTCATGGTATTTTTCTGTTCAGAGTAATAAAACATATTTTTGCATTAAAAATTCACTATTTGGATAGTTTATGCTGTCTTTCAAAGACTGAATTGAGGGACCCAGTGTGTGTCAGTACTTGAAAGAGATTCCTGCACTCGGAAAATCTTTGGTACGTATCACATTTCATAAGTACTCCTGCACTTTGAACTTTGCAGTTGAGATAAGTTTAGAATGGCATCAAAGGCAATGCAGACATGGTGGGCTGAAGGACCTGTTCCTTGTGCTGTATTGTTCTATATTTTATGCCACTTACAGTTGGCATGAAAAGTACAGGGCAGAATGAGGATTATTTGATAATTCTCCCTTTAATCACTTACTACTGGTTAATTGGTGAGTATCTGGTAAATTATTAAGGTTTGTTCAATTCCTAAGGTTCAAAATAGTATAGTGGCTTATGCAAGATCAGTAAAATCTATAAGAGCATAACTAGATATAAAGTTGAATGCAATAATTAATTAGTTCTTTAAAGCTCATTATGATGGCAAGACCGGTGATGTGTCACAGTTGCAGCATATGAGAGTTCCTGAGTATCAGTTTGGTCCAAAGCAAACATATCTGTGACAAGTGTTTGAAATTTGAGGAATTTTGGCTCAGACTTTAATTTGGAAGCTGACTTACAAACACTGCGACACATTAGAGGGTACTTGAGTTCTTTCTACCAGGAGGCTGTCACACCCCTTAGGGTTGGATCATTGAATTTGGTCAATGTTCAGGGACAAGAACCTGTGACTGTGAGTGAGGCAAGTAAGGGGACCCAGAAGATGGGAGCCTCAGCCTCAATTGTTCAACAAGTTAAGGTTCTTTCAGCTTCTTTAGATGAGAGTGTAGGTTGCAGGGGGATAAGCTGACTGTACTGGAAGAGACTCAAAAAGGGAGTGAGACAGACTGTAGTGATAGTATGGGACAGTATTGTGAGGCGGGGTAACACCATTCTTTATGGCAGAGGGAGTGAGTCTGGAGGCTCTGTTTTCTGCCTAGTGCCAGGATGTGGCTTAGGGCTAGGGAGGAACTTAGATTCAGATGGAGGAGGATCCATTCATTATCGTAACCTTCGCCCAGTCAGGAAGGAGAGATCACATCCAGAGTGAGACGCAGCCTGAGTGAGTAAATAGTTTGTGGAATTGGGGTCCAACGTGGGAATAGAACTGGTTAATCTTTCTTTCTTCATTTTAAAAGTTTAAAATTCAGTAGTCAAGTGAAAAGATAACTGACTCAGTTGACTGAGGAACAGTTGTCAATCATTCTGAGGTTATGAAAAGGGCCTTAAAGGTGTTAGTTACTATTGAAGCTTAACTAGTGTGAATGATCTCAGCTCGCCTTAGCTCTTTTTAAGAAATGGTTTGTTGAAAGTGCACGATCAGTAAATTTTGCATGGTTAAGAAGGAGAGATCACATTTTAATAGAGCCAAACTCCAATGATTGCTTGTTTCCTTGATCTGCTAGTGTACAGAACCAAATTGCATTTGTAACTATGTACATAAATAAAGTTCTTTTATGAATCAATTATATTTTTGAAATAAAAAGACTGAGTATATAGTTGAGGGAATTTGGAGGCAACATGGAAGGTCAGTGCAGAGGGGAAGCGCTGCTTTTTGCTTGGTGTTTTGTGCTCATTGGTTTTTTTAACAGGATAAATCGCCATGGGTGGCACAGTGGTTAGCATTGCTGCCTCACAGCGCTGGGGACCTGGGTTCAAATCCTTGGCCAACTGTTTGTGTGGAGCTTGCATGTTCTCCATGTGTCTGGTTAGATTTCCTATGGGTGATACGGTTTCCTCCCACAATTCAAAGATATGCAGGTTAGGTGGCTTGGCGGTACTAAATTGTACATAGTGTCCAGGGATGTGCAGGCAAGGTGGATTAATCATGGGAAATGCAGGGGTACAGGGAAGGGTAGGTCTGGATTGGATGCTCTTCAGAGGTGGTGCAGACTCGAAGGGTAGGTCTGGATTGGATGCTGTTCGGAGGCGGTGCAGACTCGATGGGCTGAATAGCCAATCTCTGCACTGTAGAGATTCTAGGAACGTGAAGCTCTGGATCAGGGGCCCAGCATTATAGAGTAACATCATAAACCATAAATTCTTTGGTTAGTGATAGCTACAAATGTCCAAAAATGTGGTAATAGCTACTAATGTCCAAAAATGTGGTACTGGAAAAGCACAGCCAGTCAGGCAGCATCCAAGGAGTACAAGAGTCAACGGTTCAAGCATAAGCTCTTCATGAGCAATGGGGCGACATTCCTGATGAAGAACTTATGCTCAAAACGTTGACTCTCGTGCTCCTCGGATGCTGCCTGACTGGCTGTGCTTTTCCAGCACCATACTTTTTGACTCTGATCTCCAGCATCTGCAGTCCTCACTTTCTCATAGCTACTAACATGACTATCATGTAGGTTCCTTTCAGATTGAAGACATATAGGGGAAATATTTACGGTTTACAAATTAAAAGACCTTTACAGAATTTTTAAGAATCAAACAGAGATGCCAAGCCAGACAATCTCTTGTACCTACATTGTGGTTCATAGTGACCGCACCTGTGGCAAGGGTTGGTTGCTTGAGGAACCCTGGCACAGAGTTGATGAGCTGGAGTCTCAGCTTCAAACACCGTGACACACCAGGAAGGGGAAAATTACCTGGATTACCTGAGTTTCAGGAGGCAGTCACACCTCTTAGCTTAATGATCTCACATTCAGTCAGTGGGCAGAAGGGTACAATTACCAGTGAGGTTGTTAGAGGGATCCAGAGGTACTATTGAAGGAGCCTTATCCTATGAGCTTGTTGAACAGGGGTGTTGAGATTCTTCTTCCCTCTATGGTGGAGAGTGGGGACTGTGGCGAGGATGAGCAAACTTACCATAGCACTGTGATGCAGAGAGCCATTGAAGAGGGGGGAGAAAAGAGAAATATAGTAGCAATTGGGAATAGTATAGTCGGGAGAATAGACTATGGCCAAGATTGAGAATCCCGAAGGCTGTGATGCCTGCCTGGGTTCACGATATCTCATCTGGGCTGCAGAGGAACTTGAGTGGGAATGGAAAGATCTAGTTGTCACGATCCATGTAGGTGAAAGTGAGGATTGCAAAATCCTCACATACGTTCGAGACACCACCCATGCCCTCCATTTCCTCCAATACCTCCGTTTCCCTGGACCCCAATGCCTCATCTTCACCATGGACATCCAGTCCCTATATACCTCCATCCACAATGACCAGGGTCTCCAAGCCCTCCGTTTGTTTCTCTCCTGACATCTCTACCAGTACCCTTCCACTGACACTCTAATTTGTTTGGCTGAACTGGTCCTCATCCTCAATAATTTCTCCTTTGAATCTCCCACTTCCTCCAGATGAAGGGGGTAGCCATGGGCACCCGCATGGGCCCCAGCTATGCCTGACTCTTTGTTGGCTACGTGGAACAATCTTATCTTTTGCAGTCATTCCCCACCTTTTCCTCCGCTACATTGATGACTGCATTGGCAGCACCTCGTGTTCCACGAGGAGATTGAACAGTTCATCAGCTTCACCAACACGTTCCACCCTGACCTTAAATTCACCTGGGCCATCTCTGACACATCCTTCCCCTTCCTGGACCTCTCCATCAACGGTGACCAACTCAACACTGACATCTTCTACAAACCCACCAACTCCCACAGCTACCTGGACTACATCTCTTTCCACTCTGCCTTCTGTAAAAATGCTATCCCTTATTCCTAATTCCTCCGCCTCCACCGCATCTGCTCCCAAGAGGACCAGTTCCACCATAGTGCACACCAGATGGCGTCCTTCTTTAAAGACTGCAATTTCCCCTCCCGCGTGGTTGATGATGCTCTCCAGCGCATCCCATCCATTTCCTGCACCTCTGCCCTTGAACCCCACCCCTCCAAGCACAAGGACAGAACCCCCTGGTCTTCACCTTCCACCCCACCAACCTCTGTATACATCACATCATCCTCCGCCATTTCCAACATCTACAAGCGAACCCCCCCCACCAGAGATATATTTCCCTCCCTACCCCATCTGTTCCCATAAAGACCGTTCCCTCTGCGACTACCTCATCATGTCTACGCCCCCTAACTGCCCACCTGGCACCTTACCCTGCCACCGCAAGAATTGCAAAACCAGTGCCCACGCCTCCCCCCTCACCTCTGTCCAAGGCCCCAAATGAGCCTTCCACATCCATCAAAGTTTCACCAGCACTTCCACACATCATTTACTGTATCCATTGCTCCCAATGCGGTCTCCTCTACATTGGGGAAACAGGGAAAACAGAGAACATTTCTGGGACACCTGCACCAACCAACCCCACTGCCCCATGGCCGAACATTTCTCCCCCCCCCCTCCCCCCCCCAAACTCCGCCAAAGACATGCAGGTCCTGGGCCTCCTCCATCGCCACTCCATAACCACCCAACACCTGGAGAAAGAATGCCTCATCTTCCGCCTTGGGACCCTCCAACCCCATGGCATCATTGTGGATTTCCCCAGTTTCCTCATTTCCCATCCCCAACATATCCCAGATCCCCTTGCAACTCGCTACCGTCCTCATGACCTTTCCTACTTCCTTCCCGCCAATCTCTCCATCTTCCCATCTGACTATCATCTACTTATGGCACTTTCAGCTACCTCCTCCCCCCCACCCCAAGCCCCACGCCCATCCCCTCCCATTTATCTCATCACCCCCTCGGGTTACAGCCTCATTCCCGATGAAGGGCTTTTGCCCGAAACATCAAATCTCCTGTTCCTCGAATGCTGCCTGACCTGCTGTGCACCACACTCGATTTATGGTCCATGTAGTTACCAACAATATAGGTAGAAAGAAGAAAACGATGGTGCTGAGGGAATATGAGCAGCTAGGGGCTAAATTAGAAAACAGAACCAAAAATGTAATATTTCTCTGGATTACTACCTGAGCCATGAACAAATTGGTATAGGGTCAATAAGATTAAAGAATTAAATGGATGGCTTAAAGATTGGTTTGGGAGAAATGGACTTGAATTCATGGGACATTGATACCAGTACTAAGAAAGAATGGAGCTGTTCTGATGGGACCAGATTTCAAACTAAATAATTTTAGCAGCGGGGGTTTTGGTTTAGTTGAATGGAAAATTATGGAAAAACTCAAACAGGTGGGGGACACAGGCTCAGCAGAGTTAAAGTTTCCAGAACAAGTAATAGGACAGGGAGTATGGAAAGAGTCAGGAATCTAACTTCAGGCATAGCAGGTAATGGGACAACTGAGTTTGGGGCCAGTTAAAGCAGGACTGACAGTGTTGTACCTACGTGCATGCAACATACGAATCAAAATTCATGACAGTAGTGCAGATTGAAATTTATAGATATGATGTTGTGAGCATCACAGAGATACGGCTGCAAGGAGATCAGAGCCAGGAACTAACAAACAAGGGTATGAGTCCTATTGAAAGAACAGGCAGATAGGCAGAGGGGTCAGGGTTGTCTTGTTAGTAAGAAATGAAATTAAGAGAAAGCGAGGATTACGGATGCTGGGGACTCAGAGTCAAAAGGTGTGTCACTGGAAAAAGCAGAGAGGGAGGAGTGTTGATGTTTCAGGCATTAGCCCTTCATCAGGAATGTGGAAGGGGAAGGTGACAGAGATAAATAGGAGGGTGGGAATGGGGCAGGGGGAAAGGTAGGTGGGATGGCGATAGGTGGATGCTGGTTGGTGGTGATTGTGATAGGTCGGTGGGGAGGGTGGAGTGGATAGCTGGAAAGGAAGATGGACAGGTAGGTCAGGTCAAGAGGGCGGTGCTGAGTTGGAGGGTTGGATCGGAGTTGGGGGGCGCGGGCAGATTTGGAAACTGGTGAAGTCAGTGTTGTTGCCGTGTGGCTTAAGGGTCCCAAGGTGGAAGATGAAGTGTTTTTTCTCCAGTTGATGGGTGGCTTTGATTTGGCGGTGGAGGGGAACCAAGATTTGCATGTCCTTGGGGAAGTGGGAGGGGAAGTTGAAGTGGTTGGTCACAAGGCAGTGGGATTGGTTGGTGTGCGCAAACCAGAGATGTTCCCTGAACTGCTTCACGAGTTGGCGCTCTGTCTCCTCGATGTAAAGGAGATCACATTGAGAGCAACAGATGCAGTAAATAAGATGGGAGAATATGCAGAAAACTCTGCCAGATTTGAAATGATCATTTAGGGCCTTGGATGGAGGTGAGGTGGGAAGGTATGGGCGCAGGCTTTGCACCTTGTATGGCAGCAGGGAACGATGCCGGGTGTGGAGAGTGGTTTAGTGGGGAGTGTGAACCTAATGTGGAAGTCATGGAGGGAATGGTCTTTGCAGAATGCAGATAGGGGTGAATAGGGAAATATATTTTTGGTGGTGGCGTCTGATTGTAGGGTGGCGAAAACAGTGGAGGATAATGCGCTGCATCTGGAGATTCGTGGGGTGGAATGTGAGGACTGGGGGGGGGGGGGTTCTATCCTGGTTGCAGTTGGGGGAGTGGGGTTTGAGGGCTGAGGTGCAGGAAATGGAGGAGATGCGATGGAGGGCATTGTTGATCATGTGGGAGAGGAAATTGTGGTCCTTGAAATAGGAGGACATGCAAATCATCATCACCAAATTAAAGCCACCCGCCAACTGGAGGAAGAACACCTCATCATCTGCCTCAGGACCCTACAACCACACAGCATCAACATTGACTTTATCAGTTTCCAAATCACCCCACCCTCAACCTCATCCTAGATCCAGCCCTTCAGTTCAGCACCACTCTCTTGACCTGACATACCTGTCCATCTTCCTTCCCACCTATCTCTTCCACCCTCCCACGGACCTATCACAATCACCTATCTGCATCCACCTATCACCATCCCAAACCCCCACATTTATCTCTCAGCCCCCTTCCCCCTCCAAAGAAATGAAATTAAATCAATACCAATAAATTATATAAAGTCAGAAGGTGCAGAATTTGTGTGGGCAGAGTTGAAGAATTGCAAAGCAAAAATTATCCTAATGGGAGTTGTGTACAGGCCTTCTAACAGTAGTCAGGATGTGGGTAAGAAAAAAAATCATGGATAAGAATGACATTAGAATAATCATAGGGGAAGTTCAAATATACAGGTGGACTGGGAAAATCTGGTTGATAGCAGATCTCAAGAAAATGAGTTTGTGGCATGTCAACAAGATAATGTTTTTAGGAGCAGCTCGAGGTAGAGATTCCTGATGAAGGGCTCATGCCCAAAACATTGATTCTCCTGCTCCTTGGATGCTGCCTGACCGGCTGTGCTTTTCCAGCACCACACTTTCGACTCCACTATGGAATAGGCAATTCTGGATGTTGTATTAGGAAGACTATGTTAGAAAGCATAAGGTGAAGGAACCCCAAGGAGGCATTGACCATCATCTGATAGAATTCACCCTGTGGTTTGAAGGGAGAAGCTGAAGTCAGATGTAATGGTTTTACTTTTGAGTAAAAGTAATTGCAAAGACATGAGGGAGGAGCCGGCCAGAGTTAACTTGAAAGGGTGCATAGCAAAGGAGTTTCTGAGGTGAACTGGGAAGGCACAGCAGAAATTCATCCCAAGGAAGAAGTACCATACTAAGGGACAGCATAAAGCAAAAGAAAAAAGTAATGAGAGGGAAAATATGAAATAAGAGAGAAAGTTGTTGATATTTTAAAAGATATACTCCACAACCACCTGATGAAGGAGCAGCGCTCCAAAAGCTAGTGATTCCAAATAAACCTGTTGGGACTATAACCTGCTGTTGTGTGATTGTTAACACTGTAAAACAAGATTGCAAGATTATTTTTTAAATATCTAAAAAGTAAGAGAGAGGCGAGAGTGACCACTGGAAAATGGAACTGGAGTAGTAGTGATGGGGAACAAAGAAATGGCAGAGGATGTGAAGAGGTACATTGCATCAGTTTTCACACTGTAAGACACTAGCAGCATACCAGAACTTCAAGGGAGTTGGGGGCACAGCTGAGTGTAGTGGCCATCACTAAGTAGAAGGTGCTGGGAAGCTGAAAGTTCTGAAGGTGGATAAATCACCCAGACCAGATGGATAACACCTAGAGTTCTGAAAGAGATGACTGAGGACATTGGAGAGGCACTGGGGTGATCTTTCAGGAATCACTGGAGTCAGGGAGGGTGCCAGAGGATTGGAAAATGGCTGAGGCTGGAATTGAACCTGGGTCCTTAGCACTGTGAGACAGCAGTACTCACCACCATACTACTCAGATTTGTACTTGGATCCTACTTCATATGTTATTTCTCTCAGAAATTTCTTCCCATAATATAAGTACCTTCATGTTTGGCTACGTGGGAGTAGCTTATTAAAATGTGATCCAAAGACGGTTCCTCCATTTTATCCACTATAACATTAGGAAAGTATTTGTATAAATTGTGGGAAAACAAAAAAAAACAACTTTTAAGAAAATGTAAACTTACTTTTATTGTACAAAGAGCAACCAACACCTTAAGTTACACTTCATACTACTGTATTTAAAGCAATGTATTATACAAAATGCAACTCAAAACAACCAAATTTGCCAGCTCTGCTTTATTTTACACAATCAAACTCAAAAACAGGAAACAATGTTTAAACTGCTCATATCACAGTACAGTGCATTTTGCCACTGCAACTTGTAGGGGCATGTAGTTTAAATAATCTCACATGAAATATCAAGGAACTTCACTTTTATAATTTTTGAAGTACAAACACTGTAGCTAGTTTAAACACTGTTAGCATTTTTCTATCAAGCACTTGTACCAATGTTAGCATTAGATAAATTAAATGGCTATTTAACAGTCACATTAACAATTTATTCACAATTTTACAGCACCTAAATTTAAATGTGTATTGAATTATATGCACATTAATGTGTATACATATATACAAATGCATTGCTGAAAGACAACACAATGCAAACAAAAAAAAAACACTTTACATTAGTTACTAATATGTAACAAAACTTTCACTTTACAGCATACAAAATGAACTTGGACTTAAAAAACTTAATTTGACAAAGAATTATTAATCACAAAGGCTTGGAATAATCAAGCCAAAAGCTCAACCACCTCCACCACCCATTTAGTAAATTCCTTAATGTTCTACTTAATAAAGTGCTATCTCAGTGGTTTCTGCCATCATATTAACAGACATTTCCGTATATAATTATATACAACAAATCAATGATGGAATGCTGGACTCAGCTCAGAATTTCTAGAGGATACTGCTTTTCATTTGGTCAGAAACACTAGAGGATGATTTTAAGGAAGAGAAAAGTTATTACAATTAAGATCCAGTTAAACTGCTATTATCAAAGATTTTATACATAACTAAACATTAATATTTAAAATTATAAAACAGAAATTTAGTTTTGATACATGGGATAATTGAATTTTTTTCAAGTAACTGAATTAGTAAAAATGTGATTTACTGAATGGCATTCCAGAATTTTACAGGTGTTAAGATTAATTTAGGATATCTGGTCAGCATGGACAAGTTGAACCGAAGGGTCTGTTTCCATGCTGTACATCTCTATGACTTTATAAATAAAATTTTTTCCATTTGTAATTAGGCCTATTTTTATGATGACTGAACCAAATTCCATTTTTAATAGCCTAAAATGCTAAATATTCCAGGACTTTTATTGGTGTACATTCTGCAAAAAAAAAATTGATATCAGTGGCTTTGTTGGCAATGTGATTGTCTCAAGTCTATTAATATAAATAGCAAACAGACTAAGAATGATTCTTTTGAAAATTCGAGCTTAGTCAAACCCTCCATAAAATTCAACTGATCTAAAGCTCTATTATCCATATCCTAACTCTCACTAAATCCCGTTCATCCATTTGCCCTGTGCTCACTGTGCCATATTAGCTCCTATTCAGCTGCAGTAAAAATAAAATGCTCATCGATATATCCAACTCTCACTGTGGCTTTGTACCCTCTGTCTTTGTAACCTCCTTAAATATTGTAAATTTTCAACATGTCTTGTCACTGTTGGCCTTTAGTAAACCCTCAATTTCCTTCATCTCTCCACTGGCTGCAATTAGTTGTCTAGGCCCTAAGCTCTGGAATTCCCTCCATAAACCTGTGTCTTTCTGGTTTCCATCAAAATGCTCCTTAAAATGGACTTGTTCCCAAAACCCTTTGTTTTTTGTGTCACATTTTGTCTAAGAATGATGGGTAAGTTCATTATGTTAAAAGGAGCTATAAAATGCAAGTGAGTGTTTGACTAATCTCAGCCTGAATTATTCTAGGGATTCTAAAATTCACCTAACTACACTTTGTTTTTCTCTAAAATCTGTCAGATAATCTGACTTTAATTGTAAGAGGCACCTCTTTCGAACCATATATGTGAACAATGAATTAGGTTTCATCCGGGTCAGCTATGACAATCTTACAATTAACGTGTGCTACATAGGTTCATATGTTGCTATCATCATTGGATTGAGGTATCAAGAGGACTTTGGAAATTTGGAACAAGAAAGATTAATATCTTAGGAACAGTTTGGATAAGCTGATGAGCTGCTATACGTTTTCCTGTTTGTTAAAACACCTTACCCTGAAAAAAGGATGAACTGAATTTTCAAACGAAATAGAATTGCTTTTGTACTGCTAAGTGCAAGAAGGGTACAAGTTAAAAAAAACGATAAATCAGCTCTACTGGATATCAGTTGTTCTCGGTTGATACATAATATGTTTGTTTATATAACTTATATGGAGGCCTAAAAAGAGTTGGCTATTTCAAGGCATGGTTCTCAGCGGCATAAAAAGACCTTTTACTTCCATAATGTTTTGTCTCTCAAAACTCTTCATATTAAAAAAAAATAGAATTTCAATGACTTGTATAGGCATGAATGCTTCAATTAAAACTAATAGCTTTTTGAAGGGAAAACCTCTGTAGATGAGGACAGACAGTGAGACAAAGCTTTCCAAAGGTTCCATTTTGTTAACTCACTGTCTGTTTGCACACATACTTTACTACCAGTGTTCCATCCAATGTTAGCAAAGAACTTAAATTGACGATTGGAACACAATTCAGTGAAGTAATACTTGCATTAGCAATGAAATAAATGACTAGTTAAAATCATTTTGGTGTCATTGACTGAATGATGTACTATGGTTCACACACTTGGAAGAACTCCCTGTCCAATTAGTGCCATTTGATATTTGTTCTCAGGGAATGGAGAGATGTCGAACATCTAAAGGTCTGCATCTCCAACAATTACACAGACCTTCAGTACCGAGATACATAAGTTATGCATTCCACTCCTGGCACTTGTTTAATGTGCAACATTCTGACCAAGAGGTGAGCTTATTCACTGAGGCAAAGTGACACATAGTTGCATTCACCTTGTAAAGTCAGTGTCTCTACTTAAAAAGAATCCAATATTCCATCATGAAAACTTCATATCTAAAATGAATTAGATTCATCTACTGTGTAAATGCATTATAACAACATATGCAGTTACTTGACATAACTTCATTTAAACCATGCTTAACCTGTTATATTCTGACTTAATATGTATACTGAACCCTGAAAATGACATTTTTGGATCTTCGATGTATTTATTTGTTAGGCACTGCTGGTTATTAATTTAGAATTTAATCAGAAATTAAGGCTAAATCTTATGCTTATTTAAATTCTGTACCAATAGCCAGTAATGCAGATCAGAAAAACATGGACTTGCTGAACATAAAACAAATGACACTTCTTCCTCACTGACCACTACAATCCAACTTTTGTCAATATCAATTTAGAATCAATAAAAGGAGAATTCAGGAGACAATATAACTTTATCTTTACATAATCACCACTTCCAAAGTGACATGAGAAAGATGATTGTTTTGCCAAACAAGACATAGCTCTTTTGTGCTAAATGCTAACCAAATGTATTGAAATCAAGTAATCAGAAATAAAAAACCTTGTTAAATCCAAAGTTAAAAATCACACAACACAACACCAGGTTATAGTCCAACAGGTTTAATTGGAAGCACACTAGCTTTCGGAGCGACGCTCCTTCATCAGTTGATTGTGGAGGGCTCGATCGTAACACAGAATTTATAGCAAAAATTTGCAGTGTAATGTAACTGAAATTATACATTGAAAAATTGATTGTCTGTTAAGCCTTTAATCTGTTAGAATACAGTGATAGTTTCACTTCTTTCATGTGTAAATCACAAAATCATGTGATTTACACACGAAATAAGTGAAACTATTTCTGTGTTACGATCGAGCCCTCCACAATCAACTGATGAAGGAGCGTCGATCCGAAAGCTAGTGTGCTTCCAATTAAACCTGTTGGACTATAACCTGGTGTTGTGTGATTTTTAACTTTGTACACCCCAGTCCAACACCGGCATCTCCAAATCATTGTAAAATCTAATCAGTTTTCAATCTTGAAGGCACAAAAGGTGTGTAACTTTTATTTGTTTTGGTGAAAAGCATATTTAATGGAGTCAGTTTAAAAACAATCAATCATTTATAATCTAAATCAATGAGGCACCATTGCCACCTAGCAATTGGTGTGGTTTGTGACGGACAGAAGCTGTAAAGAAATAATGTTGACTAATTGAGCTGTAATAGAAACTTTCTTAATAAGTCTCTTGTGTGTGTTACAATGGAGATGCATTTGCATTTTCATTTCTACACTTTTGCAAATGTTGAGAATTCACTTTATACTTCCTTTGCAAGCAACGAGATAATTCCTACCGGATCTCAGTGCAAGGTCTCGGTATTCCCAGAACACGAACAGCCACAAACGTCAGGTACACACAAGTGAAGTGCCTTGCATTTATTTGCCTCCAAAAGCTGAACTTTAATCTAACAACAGATTAGCGTATCCATATTTTTGTGGAATTTGTAATGCCGCTAGTTACCACAGCAGATTATTTACATAATGGATATTAGCTTGGAGGGCAAACTGTACATCTACAGTGTATTCCAACATTATTTTGTTAAAAAGTGCTTGAAGTATTCCAAAACCTAACTGTAAAGGAGTATGTTTGAAGATTATACATTGAATTCAGGTTTAGAATATGTATTTTGCATGAAGTGCTGACATAAAGCAATCTAATTTGCTACCTAAAATTCAATAGTTATAATCTATCTTGATATTCAAAAGAAATCATTAAATCTAATGGTTACAATGTATCATGGAGGGGAAAATTCCTGAACTAAACTTCAAGCAAAACTCAACTTCTAAGATCCACAAAAAATGTTTGAAAATCAAGGAGTAAAATTTAAGGATGGTTCTCTAGCATATCTGCCATAATTTTGGTGTAGAAGCTGCGCAAGTCACAGAAAACAAGGTAGTTACATTTTATACCATATTCCCAAGATTTCTGCAACTTTCTTCAAAGTTATGGTTGTTAACTGGAAGCCCTTCTATATAAATCCAATTTTCTGCAGTGTAAAAGATACAGGCTATGAAAAGTTGCAAGCAAATTAAAATAGTATC
>NC_057731.1:30676847-30735293 GCF_004010195.1 Chiloscyllium plagiosum | reverse complement strand
TAGTGAGCATGTCTGCTTTCTTTGCCACATGATTCCATGAAATGGACACCATTAATTAGATGAAGAGTGTGAGGTTGCATCAGTAACGTGAACATGAATCTTATTTTAAAAAATCACTTTGCCAAGAAATATGAAAATTTAGCCCAATAAATACAAGTTTTTGATGTCAGTTCAGATATTAGTCAAATAAATCTGTTTTGCAGCTTCTTAAGTTCATCTGACCATTTTTTTGTGATAAAAATGTATACCAAACTTACTCATGATATTTTAGTTATGACCTCACCAAATTCTATTCAAGTTCAATGTATTCTCTACTTTTCTATCTTTTATTCTCGAACTCTTGGTGCTTTGTTTGAGGCAAGCCTTCAAAGATTCTTTGAAAGGCTTCCTTCAGTTCCTTTCATTTATATACAGCTTGCAATTCACCTCCCCTCTCCCAAGAAACTAGACAGCATCAGTTCCTGAACTGAAAAACTGCATGGGTTATCTGGATGCTACCTGCTGCTTGTTTTTCTGGGCCTGTGTTTCCACAACCATTCACGAACGGGTCATTGAATGCTCCAATGACAGCTTCCTTGTCCAGCCTTCATTTGCCATAGTCTGCATCGGTAAACCACTAACCTTATCATACTGCCTTGAAGACATTGGACCAAATCATAATCCGCTTCAGCACTTCATTTTGGAGCCCAGAGACACCTTTGACTTGCTTGCTCCTGCCTGGTTGCTTTACACACAGCCATCTTATGCATCTACACGAGGTGCATTTTATGGTGCTTTGCTTTATGTCTCAGTGCTCACTCATCTTGCATTTACATGAGAGCTGCCAGCCTCTATGGATTACATAGTTTTATTTAGCCAGAGGACAGGAAGGGTTAATAGTTGTGGAGTATAAGGTTGTGTGAAAGCTGTTGAGCGGAAATGCTATATGCAGTAGTGAAGTTGGTAGTGAATGAGTGTTGTTGACTTTTGTGTGCAATGACAGTCAAGTGTGACACAGCAGAGAGAAGATAGTGGCGTTTGCTGTTTTAGAACAGATCATTGAATAAAAGCAAAGTACTGCAGATCTGAAAATCTGAAGTAAAATAAGAAAGTTTTGGAGATACTCTGCCTGGTTTGGCGCCATCTGTGTGGAGAGAAAGGAAGTCAACAGTTCAGGTCCAATATGACTCTTTGGAAGTCCCAATGGAAAGAAGAGTAGAACTCCTTCAGAGTGGACGTACCTGAACTTGAAAAATGAACTTTTTTTTCTTCTTTGGATCATTGATCCATTTTCCTGCACTGCTGTATATGCTCTCTGAGCCTGGAGACAGCATTGAGATAGTACTGCTAACTGTATCCAGGCTGACTGTTTTGGTGTGTGGCCTTCTCTGGTCTACTGGGTAGAGGATGACCCTACTATTGACTGTCCCATCCACTAGGAAGTCCAGATTCCTATCTGGAAAGCAGAGTGCTGGCTTTCCTTTCTGAGACATTTGGGTTTCCTGTGAGTTAATGAAGGAAAGTAATTGGATTGAAAATGTTAACTTTTTTTTTCTTCACAAATGCTGCCATACCTGATTCTCTCTAGAATTTTCTACTTTTATTTCGGTATTAGAGAGTTCCTGGTGAGCAGTATCTGAAATGGGTGTGTTGGTGGGCTTGAAATATGGCACTGTTGGTTTGGACTCTGGAAGATCCCAGAAGTGGCAGGAATTTCACAGCCTCTGCCACGTGATTGCACATCAGGGACACCAGAGAGGCTGCTTGTATAATTAACAAGGTGAGGAACAGTAGTTAGTGAGAGAAAAATTGCTGTGGGCCAAGATGGGACACCCGCCATGAAACCCAGGTCTAAAATTACTCAACCAAAAATGGGAAAATCGAACCCCCCCTCCCCCCCCCAACTTTAAAATGTATAGCTGCAATCCATCCAAACCAAGACCTTCTACCCTTTGTAAGTTTGATTTAATTTATCAAATATCTCCCCCATTTCAGCCTTAAATGTCCAGACTTTTATTTTCTTTTTTCCAACACCATCTCTGCCATGTTAGTGTCATTCTGAGAGATCTAACTTTGAGTGCAAGGAAGGCAATGGGGCAGTTTAAATGTTTTGATAGACTAAAGAGGCAAAATTATTTTGTCTGTTGGAGCACTCAGAGTTGAGGAATTATAATCTTTAAAATTGTCACTAGAAAGATTTTTGAATTGGAGGAAAGTGAGATAATGAGAATATCCTTTACAGATTCCGAGCATGGAATGCAATGAGTAGTTGAAACAAAGTATTGCAGGACAAAATAATTGAATTGGTTAAGAAGAGCAAAATAGATACTTAACTCTATGATAATTTAACACACAGCACTCATTATGTAATTAGGGAAAGTCCTGCCTTATCAACTTCTTTGACGTTTTTGAGAAAGTAATCCTTAAAGTGGACTGAGAGAAAGTTTGATACATTAGGCCTATTCTTCTTAAGAATGTTTAATCAAGACCAAGAGAAAGGCTGAGCTGAAAAAAAAAGCATTTGGTGAATAAATAATGGACTGAAAGCTAGAAAGGATTTTAGTTAGATGTTACAGCTACAAACCCCACCAAGGGAAAAAGTACTGCACAAACTATTGGGATTAAAAGCAGGCAAGTTCCCAGGGCCTAATGGCCTACATCCTGGGTTCTTCAAGAAAGAAGAGATGGTGGATCCATTGGTTGTAATATTCCAAATTTCTCTGGATGTGAGGAAGATTCAAGTGGATTAGAAAAATACTAATTAACACCTTTATTCAAAAAAGGAGGGAAGCAGAAAGTAGAAAACTGCAGACTGTTTAATTTAACTTGTATCTTTGGGAAATTGCTAGAATCCATTATTAACGGAGTAATAACAGAACATTGGGAAAGTCAAAAGTGCAGTTCATCAGTGAGCATGGTTTTATAAAGGATAAATCATAATTAATTTGTGAGCGTTCTTTGAAGAGGTAACAAGCAATATAGATATTAGGAATCCTCTAGAACTGGACTTTCAGTAGACATTTGATAAGGTGATGTACAAAAGGTTAAGGTACAAGGTAATATCACATGGGATTAAAGGTAATTTATTAGTTTGGACAGAAGATTGACTAACTAACAGAAAGCAGATAGTTGAGATAAATGGGTCTTTTGCTGGATGGCAAGTAGTAACTAGGGAGTGCCATAGGGATCAGTCCTTGGGCTCCAATTATTTATAATTTGTATCAATGACTTGGATGCAGGGATAGAAAGTATTGAAGCCAAGTTTGCAGATGATACAAAAATAGGTGGAAAAGTAAGTTGCAATGAAGAAATAAGAAATGTACAAGTTGTTAAGACTAAGGTAAGCAAATTGATCAAAATTTTGCACTTAAAGTTCAATGTGGATAAATGTGGGAGCATCCATTTTGACTGGAGGAATAAAACGGCGGCTTGTTATCGAAACAGAGAGAAGCATCAGTGTTCTTCAGTTCAGAGGGATGTGGATTTCCTTGTGTATGAATTGCAGAAAGCTAGTGTGCAAGTAAAGCAGATAATAAGGAAGGCAAATAAAACTTTGGCAATTATTGCTAAAGGAATAGTGTAAAAATAGACAAGTGTTCCTGCAAAGTATTAGTTAGACTGCACCTGAAATATTGCTTACTCTTTGGTCCACTTACATGAAGAAGGATGTAATTGCATTGCAGGCAGTCCAGAGTGGATGCACTAGACTGATTTCAGGGATGAGGGTTTTGTCTTGCATTTTAGGCCTATACTCTCTAGTTTAGAAGAATGAAATGTGATCAAATTAAAGTATACAGAATGCTAAAGGGGATTGACAAAGTCAATATAGAGAGGAGTTTCCTCATGGAGCAGTCTAGGATAGGAAATCATAGTTTTAGGATAAGAAGTAGCAGATTTAAAACAGATGAGCAGAAATTATTTCTCTCAAAGGGTCATGAATCTGTAGAATTCACTACCTCAGTGCAATGAATACTGGGGCATTACATATATTTGAGGAGATAGACAGATTTTTAATTACTAATGGATTGAAGAGTTATGGAGAGCGAACAAGAATTATTAGGATTAGGTTTTATTGTCACCCATACTCAAGTACAGGAATACAGGAGTACAGTGAAAAATGTACAAAGTCACCATTCCTAATGCCATCTTCAGTGCAAAGGTATCTAGGTTCAAAATCTTAGGTAGAAAGTAGAAAAATAAAAAAAAAGATCAAAATTACAGTTCTTTTTAGTTTAAAATAGAAAAATAAAGAAAATGAAGTTGTAAGTTCAACATTATAGTCTTTGTTTAGCCATGGGCCTGCAGACACTCCATCAGCCTAGATGAGATCATATCAAATGGTAGAGTAGGTTCAAGGGGCTGTATTATCTACTTTTGTTCCTGTTTCGTTTGTTCTAATCTGTGCTGGGATTTGTGCCATACTAATTTATGTCAATGATGATTATTTTTCAAACTTTTATTAAACCTGGAGAATGGAGCATTGAATCTATGTGAACAGACAGGGGGAGCTACAAAAGTTATGTAAAACTAAGTGGTCAGAAATTTTAATACATGCTGAATATGGAGCATAAGTATTATAAAGATGTTCTCGAGTATAACTCTATCACCAAATGTATTAGACTCTTATAATTTATTGCAGTTATGACTTTCCTGTTTTGCTTACAGCAAAATAACATTGGTTTAAAATATAAAAGTGAATTGGGAAAGTATTTTACTGAAGATGGTGAACTATGGTTAATTTACCTTTACACCTCTGTACTGCAACCAATCTATGATTCTTTAACTGTCTCTTGATTTACAAGTTAAATAACACAAGCCTGTTTTATTCTAATTAATATATTACATGAAAGCTGGGAAGAAATTTTGTCAGACCCAGGTGTCCAACACTTCTAAAGGTTCAACCACAGATTTCAAAATTTTCCACCGCAGAAGTAGCTTTGGACAACGGCACTGCAGTTGGCATCCGTCATGCACCATTACAGACTTTCACCGAAGAAGAGCTGATAATGAAAGAAACAGGTAACTTACTTCCAGTTTGTTTTTGCACTATCTCTTGTTAATTAGTATTAAGACTAGCAATTCGACAGGTTTATTCTCGCCAAGAATTCTAAGACAAATGGAAATAAATCTGGAAAACGTATCCTTTAAGACCAGGTGCATGCTGACTCAGTGATTAGCACAGGACCAAGGACCCAGGTTTGATTCCACCCTTGGGTAATTGTCTGTGTGAAGTTTGCACATTCTTCCCGTGTCTGCGTGGATTTCCTCTGGGTGTTCCGGTTTCCTCCCACAATCCCCAGATGTGCAGTTTCGGTGAATTGGCAACGTTAAATTGCCCATAGTGTCCAGGGATGTGCAGGCTCGGTGGATTAGCCATGGGAAATGCAGGGTTAAGGGAAAGGTAGGTCTGTGTGGGATGCTCTTCAGTGGTCGATGTGGACTTGATGGACCAAATGGCCTGCTTCCACACTGTAGGGATCCTATGATTACGTGCATTGTCTATTAGTTCCTATATCAGTCTTCTATAGGCTTTTGCAAAGCTGGCAGCTACAAAGTAATTTGGTTAGCTCATGCTGTTAACTCCAGCCAGCAAAAATAAATTCCTCAATGGAAGTTGTTGTCCTCCCTCTCCAACTTAATGTTGAGGCTCTCTCCAATTCAACTGACCTTAATACATTTATTTTTCTTTATACTTACATGGATGTGATGTGAGCATTGTTGTCCATTTGTTTCCTATTCCTACTTACTCTTCAGCTCTTGCTTTCTGGGCAATTTGAGAGGGCAATTAGGATCAACCACATTACTATGGGTCTAGAGTCACATGCAAATCAGACTAAGTAAGCATGGAAGATTTTCTTTAATAAACTGGATGGGTTTTAGCGACAATTGACATTAGTTATAATTGTCACCATTAGACTAAAATTCAAATTTCACCATATACTGTGGTGGGAATCAAACCCATATCCACCACTTCCCCACCAGGTTTTCAACACATCAATTTGGTACCGGGTTCTAGTGTACATTCCTGATGAAAGGCTTTTGCCCGAAATGTTGATTTTCCTGCTCCTCGGATGCAGCCTGAGTTGTTGTGCTTTTCCAGCAGCACTCTAATCTTGACTCTGATCTCCAGCATCTGCAGTCCTCACTTTTGTCTTCGAGTGTATATTGTCATGTGAGTTCCAGTGTTAGTATTGTTTCCTTTTCTTTCTCTCTAATTTCTAAAATTCCCTAAATTATACCATTTATGATACAATGTGAAACAGGGACAAATTACTCACTATCTTTAATCATTTTAGTTTTTGCTTCACTCTTCTTTTGTATTCAAGGGGCCTTTATTGGGCCGATATAATGAATACATAAATAATCGGTAGGAACCAGATTTCAGCTCAACTACAAATTGCAATATATGCGTAAATTAATAGGAAAACTAGATAGTGTAGATAGCTTATCTGCCTTTTTCCTGCCAAAGTTGGAACTTCTGTCCTTCATCTGTAATGTTGTGCTAATTAGGATTCCAGTAGATTCCAGCCCATATTTCTGCAGATTGACAAGTTTTTTTTCAGATATCCTGATGGTAACTGGTATGGAAAATGAAATATTGTTTTTGGTAGTACCTCATTTTATGGGGTTGGACATAAAGCACCAAGAGCTCTATCATCGTCTTCTGACTCCTTGCTAACTCTCTGATATGGGAGAACTTGATGCTGACAGTGATGTTGACTTGTTTCTGGCTTCTTGGATTGTGGTATTAGAATCTCAATGGTGACATCACAAAATCTGTCCAACTTTTAAAAACCACTTACCATTTTTCAGCTGCATCCTAGAAATGCATACTTGCTTGATTCTAAAGTTTTTGTCTTTTAATTTTTTTTTACCTACTTTTTCAGTTTCCTTTTCTATTTGACTCCATTATTCCAGTGTAAATAGATGGGAAGGCCACACAATTGAACCTTCTTCTAAACGACTGGGCTAAAGTCTAGAAAATGCAGCCCTGACCTGGTGTATATGCGTACCATTTTTATTTCAGTAGGGAACATGCATTGTGATTGTCCACTTTTGGAGAAGCATATTTAAAGTGGGCATGTGTAATGCAATTGAGAGTTGATTTTTATATTGAAATGCTCCTGGTAGGGTTTCCTAGTACTTGGGGGGGCAACAAACTAGCAAAAGGCTGTGGATCCAGAGGCTAATTATTCTTGTAAAAAACTCTGAAGGAGCAGGAGTATCCTTCATTCTTCATTCCCAAAAGAAACATTTTGTCTTCCTTCTGCCAATTGAAGTCTGCCCTGATTTTTGTTTTATTTAAGGAAGAGCACAGAGTTGTTGTGGTGTTTCTTCAAATTTTTTTTTAAAAATTCATTCATTCATGGAATGTGAGCATCATTAGCTGGCCAGCATTTATTGACCATTGTTAGTTGCCTCTGAGAAACTAGTGGTGAGCTACTTTCTTGCACTGCTGCAGTCCATTTGCCGTAGATAGATTCATAATGCCATTGGGGAGTGAGTTCCAGCATCTCGTCCTGCAACACTTAAGGAATGATGATTATATTTCCAAGTTAGAATGGCATATGGCTTGGAGGGCAACTTGCAGTTGATGGTGGTCCCAAGTATCTGCTGTTCTCGTCCTTCTAGATGCAACATATTGTCTAAGAAACCTCGGGGACTTTCTGTAATGTATCTTATAGATGATACACACTGTTACTACTGAGCATTGGTGTACAGAGAGGAGTGATTAGCAATCCACCGTGCCTTCCCCTGCCTTCTCCTCAAACCTCCACTTCCTCTATCCTTGAAGCCAGGATATGTCACCTATTCTGTTCTTCAATTTCCATATGATACAATAACAACACAATATGCTGCCATCAAATTCCAAACTTAATGCCTGCATTTACCTTTCCACTTCCTAGCTGCACTAATGGCCCATTCTCATATCTTTTGCATTATTTAACATTAGGAATCGTGTTCCTTTTATATTATGATATAAATTGCATTTTAAGTATATTAGTGAAGAAATGGACCTGTGTACTTGCTGATATTCGCAATTCTTTATTACAAATATTATTATTTTTGTTTTCTTAGTTCTGTGGATGTGGGCAATTAGGGGTCAGAAATCTTAGTTCCAATCTTTTCAGTCATAATATAATCTGTCCGTGTCTTTCTGAAAGGTTTAAAGTAAATTGTCTAACCTTGGTAATTATTGGGATTACATGGGAATCCTCTTCCACAATTGCCAATAACTCCACATATGATTTTAAATCAGTTCCTCTGTTATTATGCACTTCACTGATTCTCCTCACATTATGTCTGTAATCAAGTACAAAACTAGACAAACAGAAAAGCCGCCTGATATTTAAGATGGAAGAGACAAATAATAAACACAAAATAAATGAGAGAAACAAAATGGGACAATGCTGTAGAACGAAGCCTGATGTGTAACTACTTCACTTCAGTAGTGTTAAAGAGCTATGACTGGTGTTGCAATTCGCATCTTATAGCTACCAGAAGCTTTCTTTATTTGATATCTATGGGAGTTTGTAATGATTGACTCTGTTTTGTGTTAAATGAAATATTGCAATTTAGAGGGAGAAGGAGCTTGATACTATTTAATTGCAGACAGCAAATAGACAAAACTAACTTGTTTTACAAGTTGTGAGATAGAACTTAGTTTGAGCTACAAGGTGTTGGTAAATATAACCAAGATAAACTATTCCTCCTGTTAAATTTATTAATACCTTTACCTTGCAGGACCAAAATACATGACAGATTAAAAACAGACAGGAAATTGAAATTCAACCTGTATCATCAATGGGAGAAATTGCCAATCTATATGACAATTGAGCATGGGATCACGTTATTATTAATTCTTCCAGCTCCCAATGAAGGTTTACACTTGCATAAAATGTGTGAAAAAATACGCAATGTATTCCTTTTTTATTCTTAAACACAAAATTTCACTGCATAATTATACATTATACTGTTTCTCAGATAGACGATCAATTCTCTCAGAACCAGTCAAAAGTGATTCTTAACTCAGAGAATTTATGTCTATTCTTTTCCTTTCCCAGCTTTGTAACTCTTACACCCATAATCCTCTTGTGATACAAGATTTTCCTGGAGGTTCTGCCTCTAATACAACTTAAACAAATCTTCTAGTTCCGTTATAAATCCTCACAAATTTATTCGTTTGAATTCAAGTGCAGACTGTCTTGCTTGCATTGCTCCATGATGATCCAGAGACTCTTGCATCAAGCAGCTCTGTTAGTCTTAGATCCTAGCAGACAAATCTGTCTGAAAATCAGTGATACTTTAGGAAAACCTGCAACATGGTCATTCAGTGGTTTCCAAAAGATTCTTGCCCTCTCAGAGCCTATCTCCAAGATAGTATAAATCATACCCGTCTTGTATCCAGGTAGCAATGTTGATCAATCTTTGTTTAGACCATAATCTTGGAAATAAATAAGACAGTTTATTGAATTACTACTTACCACTCAACATTCTTAACAAGTTCCTGGGACTTTCGGCGGCTAGTCTCTATCCACGATAAACGCTGTCCTTGTCTCCCCAATGTGAACACCTTACTTCCCTTTTCAGCAAAACAACTTGAACCTCCCTTTAATCTCTATCATCCAGATCACCCAGGCCTGATGTTGGGCAGAGTTCAGAAATGGCCACATTACCCATTTTAATTTTACCATGAATTATAAACAGTCCTAAAACAGAACAATGTCCATTGCATTTTAAGATAAGAAATACTGAACAGAGCCTTGGGGAAGCGTGGACAATTAAATCTTTTTAGAACTTGAGTCTGTGAAGTCATTAAATAGAATTTCCCTTCTTTAAATGGATATACTAAAACGGTCCTTTAGATTGTATAACCTAACTTATTTTATTATTATAGAATAGCAATAGCTATTATGTGGAGGAATTATATCATAGAATCAAAGAAGTATCATAGAATCCCTATAGTGTGGAAACAGGACCTTCGGCCCAACATGTCCACACCAATCCTCTGAAGAGTAACCCACCCAGACCCATTCCCCTACATTTAACCTCTGACTAATGCACCCAACCTACACATCCCTGAACAGTGTGGACAATTAGCATAGCCAGTTCACCTAACCTGCACATCTTTGGATTGTGGGAGAAAACCAGAGCACCTGAAGGAAACCCACGCAGATACGGGGAGAATGTGCAAACTGCCCACCAACAGCAGTCCAAGGCTGGAACTGAACCTGGGTCCCTAGCGTGAGGCAACAGTGCTAAGCCACCGTGCCGTCCATATGAATGTGTAATATGGTCATTGTTATTTGTTTAAACTCAAAACTTTGCTTTTATGTTTTCTAAATGTATTTTCTTAATATAATAAGAAATATAGAAAAGTTAAGCTTTAAATCTCTTTAAGAACCTTTTAGGAAGAACTTTGACCCTTGCTGAAGGGAAGTGGAAATCTAGCAATACTGCAGAAATGATTGATCATCTGAGTTAATTATTGAAGTGTAGTTCTTTTGTACTTTATCTGAGGCATCAACCCCAGAATACTTGACACTGATGCTGGGTGCACAGTAGAAAAATTTCATTTCTACCAGTGACATTTATCATTTTGATAAGGAAATAAGCACATCAGAAGAAAATGGATGGTATAAATTCCTAAATGTGAACTATGAGAAATAATGTATACTTTGTTTCATAATCTTTACCTTTTCAATAACTTGAAGCAAAATTTTTGTTTCTTACTGACAGTTTGACTTTTGTTTTTAAGTTGCTAAGTTCGCTCAGGAACGAATAGCTCCACTGGTTCGCAAAATGGACGAAGAGTCGCGCATGGATGAATCAGTTCTTGCGGGATTGTTTGAACAAGGGGTTAGTAATATTTTGTTCTTGAATCTTGTATTGCTTTCCATTGTGATAATAGCTACAAAATCATGGAGATTAGCTTTCGTATCTACTGATTATATTTAGGAATGATTTTAGTGTTATTGCTTTCACATATAATTTGATAAATAGTTGCTTATTGTTTTCAGTTGAAGATTTGATTGAGTAGTAAGTTAGAAGTCACAACCTCTGAAAAATTGCTTTTAATCCGTCATAGACAGAAGGGATGTACATATCCACTCTGAAAGGTAACAACACAAACATGGAGCAGAAAAAGTCTATATGACTTACAGTCAATTTAT
The DNA here is from genome assembly GCF_004010195.1 of Chiloscyllium plagiosum. Classification (NCBI taxonomy): domain Eukaryota; kingdom Metazoa; phylum Chordata; class Chondrichthyes; order Orectolobiformes; family Hemiscylliidae; genus Chiloscyllium; species Chiloscyllium plagiosum. The sequence goes on along the minus strand of NC_057731.1, from coordinate 30,724,140 downwards.
TATTTTCCTTATTGTGAACACTTGGCGAATTATTTAGTTTTCTGGTACAGTGACCTAACCAATGGAAACAAAGATGAAATTCTCAGATTAGGAAACAAATCTCCTTTATCTATCAATAAGTAATATGCACTAATTTATTAAACATGGCTGCTTAGCCTATAAGTATATTAAAAGAAATGAGAAAACATCCACTCATATATTTACTAATGAAATCCATATATAGCACAATGCAGATGGTCTCATTTCTACATTAATTGCAAAGTTTTGTTTTCAGAAGGTTTAATAGGTAGGAATTGGACATGACATTAGGGTTATCTGTAGTGCTATTGGGAAGTTTAGACATCCAATACATTTGTGTCTGACAAGAAGCTTTTGTTTCTTTCTGGTTGAACCACACTAAAGTATTCCATATTTGCAAGAAATTTTAACAGATGAAAATGTACTGAAACTGCCCAAATAGCCAGATGACTCAAGTGACTTGAAATATAAGCCCTCTGGCATTATTTACAGTTTTCACAATCTATATAATTGCTGGCCTGTATGACTTTGTACAGTTTTCTTGAACTGAGTATTACCAAGTAGAAATCGGGGAAGTTAGATGTTGTATTATCAGAAACTATTTTCTGAAGCAGATTGTCTTACTGCAATTTCCTAAACCTGATTACAGATTATTTTCAAACCTCTGCAATTCTGAGCATCCTGTGTATTTTCTTCAGAGGATTCTTTTGAGAATCTAAGCTGAGAAGATAGTTAATAACCAAATAAAAAAAAGGAGACCAAGAAGGAGCATTATCATCTTTTGACACACAGAATTTTAGAGTATTTCCAATTGGTAGAATTTGGTCATGTAAGCAATCTACAATCGACATTAATCCAGAAGACTGATAGATTTCCATGAGATTGAGGTCAAGTCTAGACTAAGTTGCCAGGCTTAATAATGTCAATAGTTTGAAATATTGCTGTATTAAACAAATATCTGACTCCGATTTTACTGTCAATGATGAAGAAATGGTACTTTGCCAACAGCGGTGCAAAAAGGTTGCCCTAACTTAGTGTCTGATTCAACGCAGAATCTCATGGCAACCTTGAGCAGGAAAATGAAGAGTGAGTTACTTCAGCAAATCAGATTGGAGAACCTTGCAGAATTGTGATATTAAATGTATAAATTATGATTAAATGTTGTACAGATCAAGAAAGCACAACAGATCGGGAAAGAAAGATGGAATTAAGAGGGCAATGAAAAGACAGAGAAAAGATTTTTCAAGCTTTTAAGAAAGAATCCAAGACTAGGACGGCACGGTGGCTCAGTGGTTAACTAATTGTCACTCTACCAAACCTGTATTCCTGAATGCACCAACTCTAAATTATTTTCTTTACATCTTTGGTGGGGAACTGTTGACCAAGTAACCCCTGTTCATACTATGGCATGTCTTTCAAGGCTGAGCTTCTTGAGTTGTACTGCAGAAGTCCTCACTTTGGAAGGGCAGAGGTTAACTCTAATGGCAATTTCCAGATTTCTGTACTTAATTATGCATGCATGGAAAACAAAAGGTGCTGTCCAATCTACACCATAATAACTGAGCACAGTAAATTATCCATAATTATTATGCAAAGTTCCAGCCATTACACCATACATCTTTTATATAAAATAAATTAACCCCAATAGCTTGAGTAAATACAGAATTTCAGTTAAGAAGAACAGCAAAAGTCTGCATAGTCCTCTATTGGAATCACCATTACCAACATTGATATTTATTTGCATGTAATAGGTGAAAGCATTTGATTTCAGTGTTGCCAGTGGGTTTGGGGTGTATGTCAGTGATACTCTAGGCATGTCTCCTAAGACTCCAGAGCAGCAAGTAAGTGCCATCCTTGGACAGAAATGTTAAACCAATGAGCAAGAACTGAGTTATATCCTTGTGGACTGTGAACTCTGTCATGTTTTTTGGATGACTGCCGTCTGACAATTGCAACGGCTTGTCTCCTACTTATTGTTCTTTCAAACTGATGTCCTAATTTAAACCACAAGTAGAAAAGAACAAAGAGTTTTAATACCTGTCATACAAACCCAAATTATTTTAATTGGCTTTTCGCAGAACATGATATTGAAATTAGTCAACTGTTGCGAAACACATTCGAAAGGTTAAAGAGAAAGGAAGAACATTGTAAAGAAATCTGTTTAATTGTTGAGAAAATAGCTTTTAAAGATTTTATGGCATAGACTATGAAGTGTAAGGAGTCAAATAGCGTGCAATCTGCCAATCCCTAAACTTGCGCAGTAGTGATAAAATGTGTAGAAAACAATGACATTCCTGACATTGAGAGAACAAAATTCTGATTTTTTTCCATCTAAAATTTCAAATACAAGGCGAGAATCTCGCTAGTGAGCAACAAAAAGTCTATTTACACGCAGTAACATCTCATTCATCCAACTTCATTATATACAGTTTGTTATTTTGCCTGGTAGTGGAGACAATCTAGCGGGCTACAGTTCCTGTCAGGGAGGTCAGAGTGGGTAACTGGCAGTTGCAACTTGCCACCATCTTCTCTAGGTATCCAAAAGAGCATAAGATGTAGGAAGAAAATGGGAGGAAGTGTTGGAGGTTGATAAATCTCTGGAACCTCATCAAGTGTATCCCAGGACGTTGTGGAAAGTTAGGGAAGAAATTATTGAGCCATTAGCAGAAATATTTGCTTCATCTATACTTATGGGTGAGGTGCTCGAGGACTGAAGCTTGGTTAATGTGCCTTTATTTAAGAAAAGCTGTAAGAAAAGCCTGGAAACCATAGACCTGTGAGCCTGTTATCAATAGCGGGTAAGTTGGAGGTGATTTTCATAGGGTTTACATATATTTGGAGAGGCAAGGATTGATCAGGGATAGTCACCATGGTTCTATGTGAGGGACATTGTCTCACAAACTTGAGTTTTTTGAGGAAGTAACCAAAAGGATTGAGGCAATGTTAGACATTGTATACATAGACTTTAGGAAAGCCTTTGATAAGGTTCTGCATGGAACTAATTAGTAAATTTAATAAACATGGGATTCTGGGTGAGCTTGTAAATTGAATACAAAATTGTCTTGATGGTAGGAGACAGAGGGTGGTGGTGAGGGGTTGTTTTTGGACTAGAGGCCTGTGACCAGCAGTGTCCCATAAGGGCCAGTACTGAGTCCACTTTTTTGTTTGTCATTTATGTAAATGATTTGGATGAGAATATAGAAGGCATGTGTACTATGTTTGCAGATTACACCAAAATTAGTGGCATAGGGGACAGTGAAGAAGGTTATTTGAGATTACAAAAAAATCTTGATCAGTTAGATCAATCTGTGACCAGCAGTGTCCCATAAGGGCCAGTACTGAGTCCACTTTTTTGTTTGTCATTTATGTAAATGATTTGGATGAGAATATAGAAGGCATGTGTACTATGTCTGCAGATTACACCAAAATTAGTGGCATAGGGGACAGTGAAGAAGGTTATTTGAGATTACAAAAAATCTTGATCAGTTAGATCAATGGACTGAGGAGTGGCAGATGGAGTTTAATTTGGACAAATATAAGGTATTGCATTTTGGTAAAACAAACAAGAGCAGGACTTGCACAATTGATGGTAGGGCCCTGGGTATTATTGTAGAATAGACACCTAAGAGTTCGGGTACATAATTCTTTGAAATTTATGTTACAGGTAAACAGGGTGATTAAGAAGGTTCTTAGTATGCTTGCCTTCATTGCACAGACCTTTGAGTACAGGAGTTAGAATGTTATGTTGTACGGAACATTAGTGAGGCCTCTTTCTGGAGTTCTGTGTGTAGTTCATATCACCCTGCTATGGGAAGGATATTGTTAAATCGGAGAGGATTCAGAAAAGATTTACCAGGATGTTGCTGGGAATACAGGTTGACTTATAAAAGATAGGCTGGGATTTCCTCCTTTGGAGTTTAGAAGGTTAAGCGGTGACCTTATAGAGGTTGATTAAAATCATGAGGTACCAAGATAAGGTGAGTAGCAAGAATCTTTTTCCTAGGGTAGGAAGAGTTCAAAACTGGGGGGCATATTTAAGGGGAGAGGAGAAAGATTAAACAAGGAAATGAGGAGTAACCTTATTTTAAAAACTCAGGGTGGTTCGTGTGTGGAATGAACTGCCGAGGAAATAGTGGATGCTAGTACAGTGACAGTATTTAAAAGATACTTGGATAAGTACATGAAAAAGAAAGGTTTGGAGGGATATGGGCCAAGCACAGGCAACTGGGACTAGTTTAGTTCGAAAACATGGTCAGTGTGGACTAGTTGGACCAAAGGGTCTGTTTCCATGCTGTATGACTTTATAGTTTCACAAGAAAAACTCGTTTAGTATATAAATCAGGGAAATCAGTTGGTGACACTCTCATTAGTGTAAATGAAATTGCGGTTTGAAACAGATTGCAACACCTGGACCCTGCAATTTACATTATCCATGCAGTATCAGGCTAATACAAGCGCTTGATGACCTCCAGCATTTTTATGGTGTAGATTAGGAAAGTAGATAAATGAAGCTGCAAATGCTGTACAGATGCTTTGGGACTTTGCCACAGGCTGGAGTGCGTTTATGTCTTACAAACCCATCAATGCTCACAGAGGTCTAGTGGCCATGTGGATTTATGGCCCACTCCGTTTCCAAAAATGGAAGACACTTTCCCTCAGTCAGTTAGACTGTGCTTTCCAGTTTCTGACTCTGCCCTTCAGCCCTCCATTCATCAAACTGGTTTAATTGCTTCATATCCACTTCTATGCCCTTGTTTCCAAAATGAAACTTTCTGTCTTCCTTCTGGGTAAATCTCCCTGTAATCAAAGGGAGGGGTGGATCAGAGTCAATATTGAGAACTCTGAGGGTCACACCCTGAGTATTCTGCTGTGCTGTCACCACTGTAGACAGACAGGAGACTAGAAGAACACAGCAAGCCAGGCAGCATCAGGAGATGGAGAAGTTGACGTTGGGTGTAACCCTTCTTCAGGAATGGGGTTGGGTGTAGGGGGAGCTACAGATAAAGGAGATAGCGGGGGCAGGGTGGTGAAGGTAGAGGATATGACCTGGTTGGTCAATGAAAGGAACGAATCTGGTTGGTGGAAGGAAGGGGGAGGGGCTGGGAAGGGATTTGAGGGATGGGAAGGGAGGTTATGCACAAGGATAGTGATAATTGTGTCTGGGATATTGTAATTGTGATTATGTAAATGTGACTGTGTCAAAGCAGTTAGTTGTTTCCGTTAAAATGTGAAATTACTAACACAACACTGATAATGAAATGTGAAATCAGTCATGCAGACGATATCAATTGACAGACTGAAATAGCAGACACTTGTTTTATTTGACTTAACACTTCAGGCATTTACTTTTCAAATATTTAAGTGTCTTCAGTATTGCTCAAAAAGAATGTTTTTGTGTTGCATTCAGCACGTAAAGAGGGACATGATTGGTGATGAGTTTAAGCTGAGGGTTGTCATTCCTCTGGTGAATGTTGATGTTGAGAAGGTGGAACCTTCATGGTGGCCTGAGCCGGTGTGGAGATTGAACTGTGCTGGTGGCTTCACTTTGCATCACAAACCAGCCACCCAACCTCTTGAACTAAATATCCTCTCTCACCACGGCATACACTTAGTTATCCTAGTGCATATTTCCAGATTACATATTAGAATATTCTTATTAGCTGCAAGTCAACTTTACAGCATGCCCATTCTCTTTATTTATTTTTGTGTGTTCCACACTTTTAATTCTCTTTCATTTCCAGTTGATGGGAATTGAGATTGAAGAACAGTATGGTGGACCAGAATCAAGCTTCTTTTCCTCTATCCTTGTCATAGAAGAGTTGGCCAAAGTGGACCCATCAGTTGCAGTTGTATGCGACATACAGAACACCCTCATCAACACATTATTGAGGAAATGTGGGACTGAGGATCAAAAAAGAATGTATCTACCTCGACTAGCTACAGACATGGTGAGCTGTGAATGGAGATTTCAAATGCGCTAAATATAACATGTTTCTGCACTTCTAGAAGGAACACTGAAATCTTGCCCACAGCATTGCTTTCAATTCTCTTTTTTTTAAACTGTAAGAAATAAAATGCAGTATAGATTGTTGCAAAGGAACGTGTGAGTTGACACCGATAATTATGCTTATTGTGCTCCTCTTTTTTTAATGTCTTGATAGCTTTTACTACACATTCGTCATGAGAATGTCAGAAAGGCCAAAACTATTTAGTATTCAGTAAGAATCTAATAACTACATATCATCGTTTGAATTGTGTGTAGCTATACTATGCCGGGATAAGATGTTTCTGTTGTTTGATGGATTTTTGACATCGGCATCTCTGAAATTCACCCTTCTAAATGTGTTTTTGAGAGACAGTACAAGGATTTTAAAAATTCACAGCTATGCTGCTAGTGAGATTCAGAAGTGTTGCCAAGTTGAACTGGGGAGCAGCGAGCATAGGAGAGAGAGAGCTGCTTTTCCAGTCATAGATTTTGTGTCTCCCCTCCTTGCTGTTCCAGCTTCTCCAATCACATGTTCCCTCCCTTTTATTCTTGTTGCTTCAAGAGTGAAATGATCTATTTTTAGAGTAGCAACAAGGGCTGGGGAGTGGAACTTGTGTTTGAAATAGTTGGAGCAGTTGTTCGGGTTGGTTTGGTTGCCATCATGCAGGAGTCTTTAAGCTGTGCCTTTTGCCAAATGTTCAACGTCTGCAGAAGAAGAAGAATCAGAAAATGAAAAAAAGTCCTCACTCAGCCTCGCACCAGGTCGAAGCCAGCTGCCGTCCATGCTGCTCAAGCTGGGTCCTGGGGAAGAGGAACACACTAATTTGATGGCCCTCATTTCTAGTGATATTGTGTTAAGCCACAACTGAATTATTTGTTAACAGGGTGGGCCGTATCGTTCTGGGGGCAATCATAGTTCAGGTACAGGATTATGCAAACAGACATTGTAGGAGTGTGGACTGGGGTTTATTCTGTCAGGGAGGGCTGTTTGTTCTCACTTCTGCTCTATACCTAATCCCAATCTCTTAAATTTGGCTGTTCTCTCTATCAGGCTTAGCATGTATCCAAATCCTGTGCTATGTGTTGTCACTGTGCTCAGCACACCGTGATCATGGGAGACTCCTTCCCGTTGTTCCCACAACTCCTATGCTCCTCATACTTTCTTCTCCCTGCTCTTTCCCACCCATTCCTCAATGGATCAAGGATCATTGATATTTGAGTTACAATTTTGAACTCTGATCACAATATTCGATTGTTAATTTAAGACTTAACCAATAAGGAAACAGGAGATAGTCTGGTTCAGTAACTCGGCAAACATTACTTAAGTAATATTTATTAAAACAGGACAGTGACTTTGTAGGCACACTATAGCTATTGCTTTTCAATTAATCTTAGGCCATGTGGCAACATTCAGTCTGTGGTCTCTCTCCAATATTATCAGGATCTTCTATTTTCACTTGGACAACAGGAAACCATGACTTCATTTTTAAACTTGATATATGCCTTGCACTTATTTAGTTTCACATTTGTGAGGCATGTAGAACTAGGGGATGCAGTTTTAAAATAACGTGTCTCCAAGTTAAAACAAAAGTGAGATTTTTTTTTCTCTCCAGAGTTGCTCGTCTTTGGTTTTTTTTCTTCCCTGGAGAGCAAGAGGAAGTGGGTGATTGAATATATTCAAGGCTAAATTAGTAGCCAGATTTTTGATCTACAATGAACTCGAGGCTAATGGGTACCACATAAGAAAGTAGAGTTCAAGCAGCAATCAGATCAGGCATTAGTTTATTGAATGGGGTTGCATACTCAATGGCCAAATGGCGCATTCCTACTCCTATTTATTATAAGCTCCACTTCTTCCGTTTTACCAAGTCACATTAATGAGTTACAGAATCCTAGCCCATGTACTGATGTTCCTGGATTGTTGTATTTGAAGTAGTACTTTCCCATTGCACTTTGAACTTCCTTAAATAATGAAGAATCTGTGGATGCAACAAATGTGCAAAAGCAAACTTGCAAACGAGCTAATCAAAATATGTTATATCTTTTTAACTTTGTTTTTATTGTCTGACCTTCAGAATTGTATGTTTAGTTTGACAGATCAATTGTCCATAGAATATTAAGATGGTTTCATTTACCCATGATTCTTAATACATTTCTGTTCTTTCTTAGCATTACAACAGACTTTGCATCTTGCATTACATATTTTCTCAGCAATGCTGCTATTAGTCCAAGTTTATTTTTGTTATATACATGCATGCCTAATGCTTTCAACCATATCATAGTGTAATCAGAGTTCTATGGTGAGATAGTGGAGTCGTTTCCACTGGTATTTCCTGTGCAATTCAGCAACACCAGCTGAGGACCTTGGAATTTCACTTCCAAGGGATGTTCAGCACCAGTCAGGTATCCATAATTATTGTCTATTGGTTTAAAAAACATCGTACAGAAGACCTGCCCTGTCTACAAAATTGGTCACAGCTCCAGTCTTCTCACTGCACTTCTCCACTTAACATAAATGGAAAACAAACATTAGATATGATGAGGCCAGAGTGCAAGGTTTGAGCTATTTAATTTCTCAATCAGCAAGTCAATGTTCAAAGTAAGAGTTGTCACTATTTTGGGAGTTAGCACAATTTGAATATACGTATTCAAAAATAATAAAGAATATGTATATTCTCCATATCAGTGATCTCTTGTTTGACCCAAATGTTAATTGTGAATCACTCATGTTGCTTCTGCTTCTGAGTTAGAAAGTTGTGAGTTCAAGATACACTCCAGAGACTTGAGCGCAAAAGTCTAAACTGATACTTGACAGAATACTGTTCTGGCATTAGTGAGTTCCTTCAAATGTAACATTAAATCACAGTTTCATCAGTTAATTCTAGTGGATGTAAGAAAATTCTACAGGACTGTTTTGAACAATTATGGAGTTTACTCCTTTGTCCTGGTCAACATTTAGCCATAATCTAAAGTTAATAAAACTAAACTATCTGGTTGTTTATGCACTGTGGATTATGCATATCAGTTACTATGTTTCTTAACTTATAGCAATGATATCATTCTCAAAAATTGCTTCATTGGCTATAACACTGGTCTTCCATAGTATTCGTTGATTTAAATCTGAACATTATGGAACTCCATAAGAAATAGGAACAGGAGTAAGCCATTCAGTCCCTTGAGCCTGCTCTGCCATTCACTAGGATCATGGCCGATCAGCATTGCTCATGTCCGCTTTTGTGCTCTTTCCCCATAGCCCTCGTTTCCCCTGTGATCACAAATCTATCTATCTCAGTATTAAGTATGTGCAAGGATTCTGCCCTTCCAGCTCTCTATGGCAAGGAGTTCCAAATACTCTCACTCTAAGAGAAGAAATTCCTCCTTATCTCAGTCTTTTTTTTGTAAATATGTTTATTTGCAAATTGTTTTAACTTTTAAAGACATATAAAATTATTGAAAAAATACAATCAATAACAAATCTCAGTATAATAAAAACAAAAAAACACAAATTACAATACAACTACTGTCTACCAACTACTAACCTACCCATAATACAAAGCAAAGCAACACCAAAAAAAAGCAAAAAAAAATAAAAACCACAAAATACAGAACATGCTCTGCGCAAAGTTCCCAAACAAAGGAACGGGAGCATTGTGTATATATACCTGTATTAACTCAGGAGACCCCTTCCAGGGCCCAGGGCTTGACAAATCTAACCATCCTGGTTAAACAAACACCCTAGGTAAGATAACTGACAAATGTATATCCAAATAACTCAAGTAGGCCTGCCATGTCTTATAAAAAATGGTCTGTTCTGTGGTGCACCATGTTTGTAAAAAAAGGACAAGGGAATGTGCTCCATAATTAATTTCTGCCATCCCAGCAAGCCCGGCGGGTTCTCAGACACCCAATTCATCAGAATATTCTTCTGTGCACAGTATGTAAGAATATTAAATAGTTTCTTCACATGCCCGTCTAAAGATGGTAAATTCGGTAGACCTAAGAGGAGAGATATCGGGTCTACTTTGACTTCAGTCCTCAATACCCTCCCTATCTCTCCCACCACAGTGTTCCAATAAACACGAAGCCTGTGGCATGTCCAGAAGCAATGGGTAGGAGTACCTACACTTATTTTACATTTGGAGCACACTGAAGAAGCCCCTTTTTTAAACTTTGCCAGACGGTCTGGTGTCAGATGAGCCCTCTGCAGAACTTTTAACTGCATAGCGCATGTCCTATTACAGATTGAGATCTTTTGAGTATTCTCCCATATGTTCTCCAATGTTTCAGAAGAGATCTCCACTCCTAGCTCTTGCTCCCAGACCTCTCATAACAGGTTAATATCCTGCCAGGCTCTGCCACCCAGCAGGCGATAGAGGGCACTAACTGAAAGGGTGCTTGTGGAACGTAGCAAGAACCTCTGTATCGGGCTGATAGGGCTTAGTGAGAAGCGTAGTCTTCTTCTGGATGAAATCCCTAACCTGAAAAAAACGGAAAAGATCTCTGCTGGGTAACCCGTATTTGTGGCTCAGTTGCTCAAAAGACATCATAATCTCCCCCTCGAACAAGTCTTCCAAACTAGAAACTCCTCTCGCTGCTCATAGTTTGAACCATGAGTCCATCATCCCTGGTCGGAACCCTGGCATGCCAACTATAGGTGTAAGTGGTGAAGTCATGGATAAACAACCCTCACTCCGACGCATCGCCCTCCATGCCTTGACTGTACTAATGAATGGGGTTCCGACAGTGGTCCATAACTGTCCTCATCTTATCCATGAACAACATGTTTCAGAAGAGATCTCCACTCCTAGCTCTTGCTCCCAGACCTCTCATAACAGGTTAATATCCTGCCAGGCCCTGCCACCCAGCAGGCGATAGAGGGCACTAACCGAAAGGGTGCTTATGGGCGGCACGGTGGCACAGTGGTTAGCACTGCTGCCTCACAGCGCCAGAGATCCGGGTTCAATTCCCGACTCAGGCGACTGACTGTGTGGAGTTTGCACATTCTCCCCATGTCTGCGTGGGTTTCCTCCGGGTGCTCCGGTTTCCTCCCACAGTCCAAAGATGTGCAGGTCAGGTGAATTGGCCCTGCCAAATTGCCCGTAGTGTTAGGTAAGGGGTAAATGTAGGGGTATGGGTGGGTTGCGCTTCGGCGGGGCGGTGTGGACTTGTTGGGCCAAAGGGCTTGTTTCCACACTGTAACTAATCTAATCTAATCTAATCTAATGTTAATAAGAGGGCACTTTGCTTGGGAGGCCTCAATATCCAGCCATATTGAGTTCGGATCATTACCTACCCGATCACAAAGGACAGCAGGGAACTCAATTGATACCTCCTGATGTCTGGAAAATCAACTCCTCTCCCCTCCTTGAGGCAACTGCAATTTAGTAAGTTTGATGAGGGGCCACCCACAAAGCCAGACAAAGGAACTAAACCACCCCATAAGCTTCCGCGCGTTGACCTGGGAAACATTATAGGGAGCATACGCGTGGGATAAAGCAAACGAGGAAGAACATTCATCTTATTGAGAGATATTTGGCCCTGCCATGAAATTGGAAGAGCTTCCCATCTCTGGAGATGTCGCCTAATATTGTTGAGCAAGTGAGCAAAGTTAGTCCGAAATAACAGATCAAATTGGAAGTAATAAAAAAACCTAGGTATCAGAACCCTGCCCATGACCACTTAAAAGGGAACGTAGGGCCACCTTCAACTTCTGGCACATCCTTAAGGTTCCCCAAAGGCATAGCCTCTGATTTTGCAATATTAATCTTATATCCTGAAATAGCCTCAAATGACTTGATACATTGTATTAAATGGGGTACAGAGGTCATCGGGATCGATAAAAACAGAAGGACAGCATCCGCATACAGTGTAAGCTTGTGTGCCCTCGATCCCACTTCTGGAGCGGTTATGTGGACGTTCTGACGAATGGCCTCTGCCAGCGGCTCTATCACCAACATAAACAACAACAGTGAGAGGGGGCAACCTTGCCGACTACCCCTACCAATCCTAAAATTCCCAGACTTCACTCCATTGGTGATGACCGTGGCCAGAGGGTGGTGATATAAAACCTCCACCCACCTAGCAAAGACTCCACCCAACCCAAATTGTTCTAAGACATAAAAAAGATACGGCCATTCTACCCGGTCAAATGCTTTCTCTGCATCGAAGGAGGTCACCAACCCCTGAATCGATCGTTGCTGACAAACGTGGACCATATTCAGCAACCTTCTAATATTATTAGAGGACCTGCGACCCCTTATAAGTCTGGACCTCTTTAATAATGTGGGGCAACACCCTTTCCAATTTCAGCGCCAGGATCTTAGACAGAATCTTGAAATCTGAATTTAATAGAGAAATGGGCCTTTATGAGGCACAAACCTCAGGAACCTTCCCCTTCTTAAGAATTAAGGAAATATTAGCTTCTCTCAAAGATGGTGGTAGGCATTCATGCATATAGGAGCGATTGTACATCTCCAACATCGGCCCTGACAGAATCCCTATAAACTCCTTATAAAACTCACCTGGGAGACCATCAGGGCCAGGCGCTTTCCCACTCTGAAGTTGCCTAGCTACCTCCTGTATTTCCTGAACTGTTCTTATCTCAGTCTTAAATTGGCACCCCTTTATTCTGAGACTATGCCCTCTCGTCTTAGACTTTCCCATGAGGGGAAGCATCTCTCAACATTTACCCTTAAGAAACCTATATATTTCAATGAGATCCCTTATTCTTCTAAATTTCAGTGAGTAGAGTCCCAACCTGCTTAATCTTTGCTCATAAGACACTCCCTCATACCAGTGATCATCCAGTGAATCTTCTCTGAACTGCTTCCAATTAAATGATATATTTACTGAAATGAAGGGACCCCAGAACGGTTCACAGTTCTCCAGGTGTGGTCTCACCAGCACTTTGTACATTTGCAGTAAGACCTCCTTGCTCTTAGTCAACCCACTTGGCTCAGTGGTTAGCACTGCTGCCTCACAGCACCAGGGTCCCAGGTTTGATTCTAGCCTCTGGCAACTGTCTGTGTGGAGTTTGCACATTCTCCCTGTGTCTGCATGGGTTTCCTCCGGGTGCTCCAGTTTCCTCCTGCAGTCCAAAGATGTGCAGGTCAGGTGAATTGGCCATGCTAAATTGCCCATAGTGTTAGGTGCATTAATCAGAGGGAAATAGAACTAGGTGGGTTACTCTTTGGGGGTGGTGTGGATTGGTTGTGCCAAAGGGCCTGTTTCTACACTGTAGGGAATCTAATCCATTCGGAGAAAGTGAGGACTGCAGATGCTGGCGATCAGAGCTGAAAATGTGTTGCTGGAAAAGCGCAGCAGGTCAGGCAGCATCCAGGGAACAGGAGAATCGACGTTTCGGACATAAGCCCTTCTTCAGGAAACTGGAATCTAATCCATTAGCCTTTCTGATTATCTCTGCACCTGTGCGAACTTTGTTTTTTGTTCACAAGTACCCCAGGTCCCTTTGTGTTGCAACTATCTACAGTTTTTCTCCATTTAAATAATACTGTTCATTTCTTCTCCCTTCCAAAATGTACAGCTTCATATTTTTCACATTATATTGCATTTGCCATCTCTTTGCCAAATTAAGTAACCTGTCAATATTTCTCTGTAAACCATTGTATCCCCCTCACCACCTGCCTTGCCACCTATTTTAGTGTCGTCTGCACAATTTGGCTACAATGCATTTACTTCCTTCCTCCAAGTCATTAATATAGTCTGTAAATAGTTGTGGTCCAGCACTATTTCCTATAGAATCCAACTGGTCACAGATTACCAACCTGAAAAAGAATTGCTCATCACCACTCATTGTTTCCTGCCCATGAGCCAATTCTCTATCCGTGCCAATATATTACCTTTCATGGGCTTTCATCTTTTGACTTAACCTTTTGTCAGATACCTTGTCGAATGTCTTTTGGAAGGTCAAATATCACACATCTACTGATCTTCCTCTATCCACTCTGGTTGAGACTTCCTTGAAAAACACTAATAAATTAGGTCAAACGTGATTTCCCTTTCATGAAGCCATGCTGACTCTGCTTGATTAGATTATGATTTTCCGAATGTTCTTTTACTTCCTTAACGATTGATTCCACTACTTTTCCAACAATAAATGTTTGGCTAATCAGCCTACAGTGGCCATCTTTTTGCCCCTTTTCCTTTTTGAATAGGAGTGTCACATTTGCACGTTTTCAGTCTTCTGGTGCTTCTCCAGTATCCAAGGATTTTTGAAAAATTACAACCAATGCATCCACTATCTCTCTAGCTACATCTTTTAGAATCCTAGGATGGAAGTCATCAGGGCCAGGGAACATATCTACCTTTAGACCCATTAGCTTGTCTAATGTTCCTCTTTAACAGTGACGGTACTTAATTCCTCCCATGTACTCTTCAATATTAATGGAATATTCAAAGTATCCACTGTAAAGACTGATGCAAAGTATCTGTTTAACTCCTGTGCCATTTCCTTGTTTGCTATAACTATCTCCCCAGATTATATTTTTTAAGGGGCTTGTCTTCACTTTGATTTCTCTCTCATCCTTTTAGATATGTAAAGAAGCTTTTATTTCCAATTTTTATATTCCTTGCTGGTTTGCCCTCAAAAGCTTTTATTTTCTCTGCCTTTATTATCTTTTTAGTTTTACTTTACTCTTCGGAGGGTCAGTGTGGACTGCTTGGGCTGAAGGTCCTGTTTCCACACTGTATGTAAGAAAGGGGCGGCATGGTGGCACAGTGGTTAGCACTGCTCCCTCACAGCGCCAGAGACCCAGGTTCAATTCCCGTCTCAATCAACTGTCTCTGTGGAGTTTGCACATTCTCCCATGTCTGCTTGGTCTGCGTGTGTCTCCGGGTGCTCTGGTTTCCTCCCACAGTCCAAAAATGTGCAGGTTAGGTGAACTGGCCATGCTTAATTGCCTGTAGTGTTAGGTGAAGGGGTAAATGTTGAGGAATGGGTCTGGGTGGGTTGCTCTTCGGAGTGTTGGTGTGGACTTGTTGAGACGAAGGGTCTGTTTCCACACTGTAAGTAATCAAATCTAAGAAAAGATTCTGAATTTATCCCAGTCTTCGGGGCTATCACTGATTTTAGTTGGAAGTCATTTATTAAACTTGGTTCATTATTCATTACCAGATCCAAGAAAGTCTGCTCTCTTATTGGCTCCATAACATATTATTCTTGGCAACTATGTCTGTTTCACTGTATGAAGTTGTTACCTTCACCACCACCTTCAATTTGTTAACCCAATCAACATGAAAATTAAAGTCATCCATAATTATTGTTCTGTTGTTCTTATACGTTCCTATTCTTTGTTAATTTATAGTCTTTCCTTCTGAGTGGCAACTGTTTGGGGCTCTGTGCACTATTCCCCTATCAATGTCACGTTTTTCCTTGCTGTCTTTTATGTCCACCCAAATCTACATCATCCGAGCCTAGATCACCTCTCTTAACTGTCTGCTTTTAGTTGTGTTAAAGGTGCTATCCTACCACCTTTTTCATCTTTAAGGTCAAACATTCCTGAATGTTAAGTTCCTGGTTTTGATTTCATTGTGGTTGTATTGTTTACCTCAATTTTTGCCATTATTCATTACCTTATTCCCCATGCTTCGTGCGTTAAGATACAAAGTCTTTAAGTTTGTTTTATTGTTGCACTTCCTACACTTCTATTGTTCCTTGGTACATTCGCACATTCTGTCCCTTCCTTTTGTTTTCTGGTAATAATCAACTCATCAATAACCTGGAATCCTACCCCTTCTCCTTTACTTTTTACTTTCAAATTCTCCATGCAGCTGAAGTCACTCACCCCCCTCCCCCCTCATTATTTAGTTTATAGTCCTTTCTGCAGCTTTAGTCATACGAACCACAGTACTCTGGTCCCAGCATAATTCAGGTAGAACTCGTCCTATTGCAGCAGCTTCCTCCTTCCCAGAACTGGTGACAATGTCCCAAGGATTTGAATCCATTTCTCCTACACCAATCTTTAAACCATGCATTTACATCTTTAATCTTGTTGACCTTGTGCCAATTAGCTTGCGGCTTAGGTAGATCTCAGGTTAAAAAGGTATTACCTTTTTGGTTCTGCATTTTAATTTAGCTCCTAGCTGCACATAGTCCCTCAACAGAAACTCTTTCCTCTTTTTACCTGTATTGTTGGTACATACGTGGACCACAACAACTGGAACGTTTTCCTCACACTCTTAAGTTCCTTTGCAATCCAAATGAGATATCCTCAACCAAACCACAGGTAGGCAACACAGCCTTCGGGACTCTCCATCCAGGCCACAGAGAATAGTGTTGATTCTCCTGACTATAGTATCCTCAATTACAATTACGTTTCTCTGTTCTCCCTTCCTGTTAAATGGCTCCCCATGCCATGACGCTGTGGTCAGTTTGCTCATCCCCTCTACACCCCCTTGAGCTACTCTGCCTGTCTCTCTGGTCATCTCACCCACCAGTCCCTGACCATTGATCAAATTTGAGGTTGTTAATTTAAGGGATGTTAACTGACTCCTGAAATACAGCATCTAGGTAACTTACCTCCTCCCTAATGCGTCACCATGTTTGAAACTCAAACTTGAGCTCATCAGCTCTCAGGTAGAGTTCCTCAAGCAACCAACGCTTAATACAGATGTGGAGGCTGTAATGATACAGTGATTTTAAAAGGTATATTTTGGCATTTTCTTTAATGAAGAAAGGTTGAGACAGGTGACGAGCAGTCTGATTCAAAGCCAATAAAGTAAACAGCTGGTGAGGCTTTGCATTGTTTTTAAAAATTGGAACAAAAGAATCAGTCTGCATGGGTGGCGTCAAGCTCCGACAGAAACAGGATTTTTTTTAGTTTGAGCCTTCAGTAGCAGCTCCTGGGGTCTTTAAGCGGATCTGGATCCTCTTATTTCTCTCTCTATTACAGCTAAAAGCTGGGGTTCTCTTCCTGCTGCTAGAATTGCACATGAAACAATCTATTTCACTGAATTTGCCTTTGCCAAAGGTCTGTTTATGTGATGTTACTATATTGAAACAGTTACTTAGTACTCGTTAATATGTATTATTTTGTTAAGCATTTTTGATCGATTGCAGTTAAGTCAATCCTTTTGTTTTTAATTTGTCTCTATTTTAATTATATTGTTATAATAAAGTGTGTTTTGTTTCAAGCCTGGTAGTTTGACCAATTGAATTGCATCCAGAACACAATGCCTTACACTTCCCCTTTCTTTTCTTATTTTAAAATTATCTTAATATGTGTTGGGGGGTTTGGTCTGGTCCATAACAATTGCTATGCACTACAATTGGGTCCACCAGCTCCCACATCATGCAGGTACAACACATCGTCTAGCCTTGCATCTCTGTTTTATTGACTTTGTTTTTAATTTTTAAACAATTCTCTTCTGGTCTTATTTTATAATCTGTAAATATTTCTCCTATTCATCTTCACCTTTAAAGTGAAAATAATGTATAATTGTCATTTTTTTTCCTATTTTCTCTGTTAATTTAATGTATTGTCAAGTTTATTGAATTCAAATTTCAAACTAATTAAAATATATACTTCGGGGGGAAAAAAAACCGTGCTGATTAGACATGAAGGTTGTTGTGTATGAGCTTACCACTACTACCACCTTCTGAACAGCAACTAGAGATGGAAAATTAATGCCTGTTTAAGAAGCTTTTGGAAGTCCATCCTGCTAATATTTGGACAGCTAATATATATATATATATACACCATCAGCCAATAAAGACATTATTGCCTGGAGTAGCTCTTGGAACAAACTTTACAGCAAACAGACTGACACGTGACTACTGAGATCACACTTCCAATTACTTCTTTGCTTACCTCAGAGGCTTATTTACATATTAATCAAGCCCTATCATTACAATATGCATGAACATTATTTCAAAGTATGTATTTCTTCACATACTGAGTTTTGAATTTTAGCAATAAACCTGGCTCAGACTGTTGTGGCGAGGCTAGATCCTTAATCAACTTATCTTTTATGTATTTTCTTACTTGTGCTTTTTAAACTTTTCTGTTTAAATATTGATGATCCATTTTCTTATTTCTAATTTTCTCATTTCAGCTATCTGAAGCAACACAATTGAAAAATAATTGCATGCATATTGTACTTTGCATCTCCTCAAAACTTTTAAAAATGTATCAAGACAACACTTTTTTGCTCAACAACCAATTGCATACTTTCGAAGTGCAATCATTGTTGTGATATAGGCCAACATACAATCAATTTGCACACAAGGTACCATCAGCAGAATGGTGTTGGTTGAGGTGTAAATATTGACCAGAGAAACTCCTCTGCTTTTCCTGGGACTTCTGTATTCATCTAAGAAGCTAGATGGCACTTCGTTTTTAGCATCTCATCCAAAACATGACATCTCTCACCTTAACAGCACTAAGTGCTGATGAAGAGCTTATGCTCAAAACGTTGACTCTCCTGCTCCTCAGATGCTTCCTAACCGGCTGTGCGCTTATTCAGCACCACGTCTTTTGACTCTGAACACTAAGTGTTATCTGAGATATGTTTATATAATGGACCATTGTCTGCCTCTAGCACAGTAGAGGTACTACTGGGCCAAGAAAAACATCTAATACTAACAAAAGTACATTGTCTCAAAATCAGCAGCCTCAGGACATTGTGATTTCAGAACTTGACAGTTTAAACAAATAATCCAAATGTGTTCATTCAAATTGGAACATGTTAACCTAACATTAGGAAGCGCAGAAAAACTGATACGATTGCAAAGCATTTCAGGTTAATGACTGTGTCATTGTTGATATTAGTTAACTGATGCATTAGATTTAATAGATCTTTCATGCTTTTTTTCACTTCCATATATCAGTGCAACCTGTTTATAATGAGAAATTATCAATATAACTGTGTCTGGCTTTTGGACAACACCAGTTTGTGGTTGAGGTACTGTACTGCAATAAACATATTTAATGAGCTTTAAATGCCATTAGTTCAACAAAAGCAGGAATCTAATAATAAAAAAACAAAGTTCTGTATGTTAAAGTGTCTGGGAACTCAGAATATAAGATGAAAATATAGATAATTATTTATTCCCAAATGTGGGCTCCTTGGCAGAGACCCAAGTCCAGATCAAAACCTTGGTGTGAAATCATGAATTGTTGTCATATAAGAAATTAAGAAAAAGACAAAGAGAAAAATGTGCAGATAATTTTGAACATTTAGCTAATTTGTAATTTGGCATTTCCTTTTCTAAGATAATAAGTCTTCAGCATGGACCTTCTGACCATTTAGCATGTTATAGGCATCTTAATGACTATTTTTGATATCTCTTTTTTTTTTAGGTTGGCAGTTTCTGTCTGTCTGAAGTTGAGTCTGGAAGTGATGCATTCTCTTTGAAAACTGGTGCTGAAAAGCATAAAGATTATTATGTCCTGAATGGCTCTAAAATGTGGATTAGTAACGCTGATTATGCTGGAATATTTCTTGTTATGGCAAATGCTAACTTCTCTGCTGTAAGTATCAAAGCAAACAATTCCTATTTGCAAAAATGATAATTTAATAATAAATGCAAAACCATGCAGATCGATTTTCTGGAAAAATCTATCTTAATTTGACATAGATTAGTGTGCATGTCTTTGTGTATCATTTGGATAATTTGAATTTTATTCAGTTAATAAAGAACTACCAGCCATGTAGCTGAAGCAGCATAATACTGTTAATGAAGGGGAAATGGTCAAACCTGTCTGATAACTAACCTGAAACACCAGTCCCAATCTGGTATGGCGGGAATAGAGGTTCCCTTCTAATAATTAAAGCCAAAACATCCAGAGAAGTTCACCTTGCCCTTCCTAATCTGGGAGAAAGTGAGGCTGCAGATGCTCGAGATCAGAGTCAAAAAATGTGGTGCTGGAAAAGCACTGCTGGTCAGGCAAGATCTGAGGAGCAGGAGAGTCAACGTTTTGGTCATAAGCCCCTCCTACACCCAACCCTCCAACTCAGCACCGTCCTCTTGAACTGTCCCACCTGTCCATCTTTCTTCCCACGTATCTGCTCTAACCTCCCCTCTGACCTATGACCATCACCCCCACCTCCATCTACCTATCTCCCTCCCAGCTACCCCGCGGCACCCCCACCATCAGCCCACCTCCACCCTCTTATTTAACACTCGGCCACCCCCCCCGCCACCCGAAAGATCAATTCTCCTTCTGTTCAGATGCTGCCTGACCTGCTGTACGTTTCCAGTTCCACACTTTCCAACCCCGCCTAATCTGCTAAGAGAATGGTTAAAGGAAAGAAAATCCCTGATCTCCATTTTTGAAGTAACAAGTAACAATTTACTTATTTAATCCTAACAGTGAACAAATTAACAGAATTACTAACAAACTGAATAATTCTCCCCTAATTACTAACTGTTCCCTAACTGAACTAAATTCTACTGGTGTACTGTTCCAATTAACACAGGTCCCATTTATAAATCCAAGTGATAAGAAAACAATAAATTAAATGTTAGTCTCTCAAAATTCTGGAATGCTCTGCCTTCTACACTGTCTCTCTAGCCTTTTCTCTGCTCATCCTGCTGTCAGGGATATTTTCTCTGTAATTTCCTCAAGCTAGAAATGCCATGGTATCTTTTATGGTGCTTTTTTTTTAAAGAGCTTAGTGATTTTGTGTGAGAACTAGGTATTTATTCCTCAGATGGCAGGTTTGCTTTCACACCAATCTTCAAAAACCTTCTGCTTCTATACCTTGGATGACATATCAATTTTGTTATGAAGGTGTAGGTGTGTACTCGACCTTTTAAGAGAGAGAGAGGAAGCTAGCAAGGACTGAAAGCACAGAGTGTGCTGAACAATTTAAAAATGTAACATCTGGTTGACACCAATACCTGGTGCTGTGTTGCCAAATTCAAATTTGGCAGGTCAGTTTAAATTATGCCTCAGAGATCAAAATCCAATCGAATTTGAATTTTACTGTTTGGGATGACATCAAACCAATGACATGATCTGATGTTTTGGAGTATAAAATAAGACATTTTGAATAGTTAGAGAGAGAATTGCCAAGCACCAACAAGTATAGACTGCTAGCCAAGTAGGTCTCTGAAAGATAGCTGTCCATATAAAAACGTATGCAGCAGAAGACTGAAGAAGAGACGACCCAGGAAAATACAGAGGTAAATCTGCAAAGGTGAGTCAACAAAGCTGACTGGTCTTGAAACTGCAAAGGTGGAACTTGTCAAAATGTTGCAATACAACATTTTGTGAGTGTGCACGTGCACGCACATATGCGGAGACTCCCCCACCCCCCAAAGGCAGCAGCAGTCTTACTGTTGGTGTCCAGTCTAGCTGCCCGGGGTGGAGGTGGACGGGGGGGTGGCGGGGTTGGGGCATCGGTCGGGGCATTCAGACGGGGGTGGGGATTGGACGACGGTGGGGTTGGGGGCGTCGGTCAGGGTTGGAGGGGTCTTGGGCGGGGACTCACGAGCAGTTTGCTGCTGCCTAGTCTCCTGAATGGGGAGAGGACTGAGCAAGTGCTCGCCTGCGTCAATCCCATTGAACTGATTGGTGGGGGGGGGGGGCTTCAGCAATGCTGCAGGTCCCTTACTGAGCAGTGTGTGTCTGCTCAGAAAGAAACCCTGAGACAGACAGAGGGAGCAAGGCAGGCAGAGTGCAGAAAAGGAAACTTCAGAAAATTCCAAGCCCCAGAGGAAAGACATTGAATCAATTAACCGAATAATCAATTATCCAAACAGAATAGTGCCTCCCCATCTCGTTTGAATAATCGAGGATCCTCTCTATCCTCTGTATAGCACGAGGTGAGCTTTTCTATGTGTCAGGTTTAAATTAGCAGAGGGGTTTATCCCATGTCATAACAATTTCCTTATAATAACATTGGTCCGAGGTTGTCAAAACCATCAGAGTTAAATTCAGTTGGCTTCTAATTTTGAATTAAAATTCACCAAACTATACATTGTACATTCTATTCCAAAAGCTGTCTTATTAACAAGCACATATTTATTTTTATTTCAAAATATGCGGGTGTTGCTGGCCAGGCCAGCATAAATTGCCTAACTCTAACTTTTTTAAAAATTCATGGGCATTGCTGGCTGGTCAGTATTTATTGCCTATCCCCAGTTGCCCTTGAGAAAGTGGTGGTGAGCTGCCTTCTCGAACCACTGCAGTTCATATGCTGTCAGTTGACCCACAATGTATTTAGGGAGGGAATTCCAGGATTTTGACCTGGCAACAATGAAGTAATGGCAATATATTTCCAAGTCACAATGGTAAATGGCTTGGAGGGGACTTTCAGGTGGTAGTGGTCCCATGTATTTGTTGCCCTTGTCCTTCGAGATGGAAGCGGTGTTGGTTTTGGAAGGTCTGAGGATCTTTGAATTTCTGCGGTGTATCTTGTAGGTGGTACATTCTGATTCTACTGAGCTTCAGTAGATGAGGGAGTATATGCTTGTGGATCAGGTCTCAGTGTAGTGGGCTGCTCTGTTCCAGACTGATGTCAAGTTTCTTGAGTATTGCTGGAGCTGCACTCATCCAGGCAAGTGAGGAGTATTCCGTTACATTCTGTCTTTTGCCTTGTAAATAGTGAACAGTCTTTGCAGAGCCAGGAGGTGAGTTAGTATTTCTAGCCTCTGACCTGCTCTTATAGCGACTGTGTTTATGTGCTGAGTCAGAGTTTCTGGTCACTAGTAACCCCAAGGATGTGGATAGTCTAGGATTCAGTGATGGTAACACCATTGAATATCAAGGGCAAGTGTTTAGATTGTTTCTTATTAGAAATGGTAATTTGCCTGGCATTTGTGTGGTATGAATGTTACCTTCCACTTGTCAGCCCAAGCTTGGATATTGTCCAAATCTTGTTGTAATTGAACATGGACTGCTTTAATAACTGAGGAGTCAAAAATGGTGCTGAACATTGTGAAGTCATTGTCAAACCTCTCCAATTCTTATCTTATGATGGAGGTAAGGGTACTGATGAAAATGGTTGGGCCTAGAACACTATCTTGAGGAACTCTTGCAGAAATGTCCTGGAGCTAAGATGACTGACCTCCAACAACCGTAATCGTCTTCCTATATGCAACACTCAGTCAAATGTGGCCTTGTTGTTAAGGGCTGTCACTCTTGCTTCACCTCTGCAATTTACTAAGAGAGCACAGAAATTGGCAATTCTGGAGGTGGTGTATATTAATTATTTCAATAAATGGACAGAGTTTGAAGTAGTTTTTGTTCGGTTATGTATATGTAATGTATATGTTGCTTGTAATGTATAATTGTGGAAATGAATTGTATAAGTAAATTGAAGTAAACATTGCCTCCAGTTCATTTCTTCAATATCTAGTTTTTCTGAAATTTAATATGGTAGCATTTCAAAGGATGTAGGTTGGAAACTCAGATAAAAAAGCAACAATTCTAGAGACCATTGCGGAAAATGTCAACAAGCAAATCTAAATGGTTAGGATATATTTATACCCAATGCTCTTGAAATGTGAACTGAATTATCAGTGGAAGAATTAAGTGGATGACCCAATGAGGGTGGGAAAATGAGGTATGCTATGTTTATAAACTTAGAGCCCCATCAGACCATCATGTTCACACCAATCACCAAGCACCTATTATTCTAATCGAATTTTGCAGCTCTTAGCTTGTAACCACGTATGCTACAGTGTTTCAAGTTTTCCATCTGAAAACTTCTTAACTGTTTCTGTTTCTACTACTCTTTTGGCAGGATCCTGAGCAGCATTAATGTACCGAGGGATCTGGGGATTCAAATGCAATGTTCCCTCAAAGTGGCCATGCAAATAGATAGGCCTTTACCACCGTATGACATGCTTGCCTTTATTGGTTGGGCAATTGAGTACAAGAGTCTGAATGTCATGTTGAAGCTTTAGTTAGGCCACACTTTTTGTATGGTCTTCAGTTCTGGTCACCACATTACAGGAAGGATGTGGAGACATTACAGGAGGTGTGGAAGAGGTTTACCAGGATGCTGCCTGGATTAGAGGGTATGAGCCATAAAGAGAGGCTAGAAAAGCTCAGGTTGCTTTCTCTGGAAGGGGGAGGCTAAGGGAAGATTTGATAGAAGTCTATAACATTATGAGATGCATAGATAGATTTGAAGGTCAGAATCTTTTTCCCAGACTTGAAATGTCTAATACTTGGAGCACGCATTTAAGGTGAGAGGGGGTAAGTTCAAAGGAGATGAGGGGTGCATTTTTGACAGAGGGTGTCAGGAGTCTGGAACTTGCTACCAGAGCTGTTGGTGGAAGCAGATTCAATAGGGGGATTCAAGGGACTTTTGGATAAGCACATGAAAATGCCAGGAATACATGAATATGCAAGGAAGGGAGGGCCAAGGACAGGCAGAAGGGATTAGTTTAAGCTGGCGTCATGTTCGGCACAACATTGTGGCCGAAGGGCCCATTCCTGTGCTGTCCACTTCTATGTTCTATGTTTTTAGGCAGTGATGTCTAGGAAAAAGATGTTTGTCCTCAACTCCCTTCGAAAACTCAAATTAAGGGTAGGAGGTTATGTCTCCTGATTATTGACTCCTTTATTAAGGGGCAATGTTTTTTTCCTGTCGACACTGTCTACGCTCCTCATAATTTTGCATCTCTCAGTCAGGTCCCCACTCGGCCTTCTCTGCTGTAAGAAAAACAATCTCAGTCTATTTTGTGTTTCTTTGTTGCTGGAATGCTTGAGCCCAGCCAACATTCTGGAAAATCTCATTTACTGCAATCCATCCTTCCGAAAGAGCAATCAGAACTGGTCACAGTACTCCAGAGTGGGTTAACTAACATTTTATACAGCTCCATCATAACCTCCTTGGACTGTATACAGTGCCTCGACTAATAAAGCCCAGTATCCAAATGCTGCCTTAACCACTTTATCTACTTTTCTGCTGCTTTCAAGAATCTATGCACAAGTACTTCAAGATCCCAGTGATCCTGTATTCTTCCTAGTGTGATACCATTCATCATTTATTCCCTTGACTTGTTAGGTTGCCAAAATGCATTGCCTCGCACTTTTCTGGGTTGAATTCCATTTGCCACTGTTCTGCCAAATGACCAGCCTATCTTTATGTCCTGTAGTCTAAGGGTTTCCTCCTTGCTATTTACCATGCCATTAATTTTATGTCATCTGTAAATGTATCGATCATATCATCTTCAATCAAGTCTAGATCATTAAAATGTGCACTACAAACAACAATGGACCCAGCACTAAACCCTTCCAGACACAAGCTTTCAGGCACAAAAATAACTTTCGAGTAACAGCCTCTGCTTCCTGCCGCTAAGCCAATTTTAGATCCAATTGGCCAAATTGTTGTGGATCGCGTGGACTCTTCTTCACCAGTCTTTCATGCAAGACCTTTGCAGAAAACCTTACTGATATCTATGTTAATGACTTCAATGGCACTGCTCTCATCTATACACCTAGTCACTATCTCCAAAAATTCACATTTGTTGGATCTGAGCTTCCTCCTGACAAACCCATGTTAATGATTCTTCATTAATCTTTGTCTCTCCAAGTGAAGGTTAATTCTGTCCCTCAGAGCTTTTTACAAAAGTTTCCCTACCACTGAAATTAAGTTCATTGGCGTTTACGTCCTTTGGTTTATCATTATCATCCTTCCAGAATAACAGAACCACATTATCTGTGCCTGTAGTCCTCTGGAACGTCTGGTGACCAGAACTACACACACAACTCCATGTATGATGTAACTGTTTTATACAGCTCTATCATAACCTCCCTGCTCTTGTATTGACGCCTTAACTATTAAAGGCAAGTATATAAAGGCCTTTATAACCATCTGATCTACCTGCTGCTTTCAAAGATCTATGAACATGCACACGAAGATCCATATGATTCTCTGTATTTCCTAGGGTTATATTATTTATTGTGTAATTCCTTGTCTTGCTAATCCTGTCAAAATGCATGACCTCACATCTTTGGCTGTTGTTTTCTACAAAAAAAAAGAAATTTGAAGCAAAGTATTTTGCAAGAAGATACCTGTCGGATGTATAGCAATGAAGATTTGTACCTTGTACTAGAGTTCTTGGATGTGCTTTGTGGGGTTATCAGCCACAGTTACCCATATTTACATCATGTTATAGTATAAATTTTATGTATGTTGCAGATTGCTTTGCTGTTCTTAACTTTATAGTAAAGTTTAATCTGTTCAATGATAATGAGACTTTAATTTTGAAAAACACTGTATTTTAATAGATTGACAAATTTCAATCAATTGATCCATGGATCAGTACTAGCATTTAAATTGCTGGATTGAGCCAATGCATCTCTTCAAGACAGTATTAGTTTTAACTGGTGCACTCAGAAATATGATACCTCGTGTTTTGAGAACATTCTGAGAAACAGTTACTTATTTTCAGCTTCATGGTAGTTTCTGCAGTGATGCATAAATAGAAAACTCAATGATTACCTGAGTTTGAAATGGTCTGGATATAGGATGCAAATATAAGTCCAGTAAACAAATTAAAACTGATATGGCTATTGCAATGGAGCCTGGAACTCTACCAGTAATAATGAGCAAGTAGAGGTCAAGAATTCCCAACAGTTAATTGGTTTTTTTCACATGTGAGTCAAAATATTATAATGTGATGAACTGTCAAAAACTGGACAACATTGCCCTCAAAATTACATTTGATGAAGAGGATAAAGACTATGATAAATCTCAAAAAAATATATACAAGGATTTTGCATTCTATGATGGATGTGTTATTCACGGACTCCAAACTGTAGTGCTAGATCACGTTTGTAGCAAGTTATAGGTATCCTTGTGTTAAGTGGTTCATGTGAAAAATTCACTACTAGATGATAGAGTCCCTATAAGTCTCGGGGAAAAATCCTCATCTTCAATTCTATAAGATAACCCTTCTGCTCTGGAAGGTACTATATTTGCTTTCCTTTTTGTCTGTAGATTTGAATGCGGGTCTTAGAGAAAATTAAGGGTATTGAGATGTTATACCAGCAGGGATTAATTTTTATTCAAGAGTTTTGGTATGTTATAAAGAGGAGAGTCATACAAAATGAAAAAGTAATTGTCATGACAACGTAGTAATTCTAAACATGCAATCAAAATGTTAAGATTCATTCTTCATTATCATAAAATCTCAATCTCTGAGCAACTGATAGAAATAAATAATCTTGTACTTTATATACTGATGTGCTTTGTGATGAAGGTTCTTGGGAACAGAATACAGCCAATCAGTGATGAATTGGATACCTTGTAAAGAGATAATGTTTTGCTGAGATGTGGTCAGTGTTACTAACACCTCAGTGGATGTGTTTTGACTGCATTCACTACATAATTTGCTATGTGGGGTATTCAGCCACAGTTACCCATATTTACGTCATATTAAATCGGAATGTTATAGTATAAATTATATAAATATTGCGGAAAGATATAGAATGTAGGGAAATAGATGGTGACATCTTGAAAAATGTCCATATTACATAGGAGGAAATGCTGGATGTCTTGAAATGCATAAAAGTGGATAAGTCCCCAGGACCTGATCAGGTGTACCCTGCAACTCTGTGGGGAGCTAGGGAAGTGATTGCTGGGCCTCTTACTGAGATATTTGTATCATCGATAGTCACAGATGAGGTGCTAGAAGATTGGAGATTGGCTAACATGGTGCCACTGTTTAAGAAAGGAGGTAAAGACAAGCTAGAGAACTATAGGCCAGCGAGCCTGACATTGGTGGTGGGCAAGTTGTTGGAGGGAATCCTGAGGGACAGGATGTACATGTATTTAGAAAGGCAAGGATTGATTAGGGATAGTCAACATGGTTTTACGTGTGGCAAATCATGTCTCACAAACTTGATTGAGTTTTTTCGAAGAAGTAACAAAGCGGTTTGATGACAGCAGAGTGGTAGATGTGATCTTTATGGACTTCAGTAAGGCGTTCAACAAGGTTCCCCATGTGAATCTGACGAGCAAGGTTAGATCTCATGGAATACAGGGAGAACTCGCCATTTGGATACAGAACTGGCTCAAAGGTAGAAGACAGAAGGTGGTGGTGGAAGGTGGTTTTTCAGGCTGGAGGCCTGTAACCAGTGGAGTGCCACAAGGGTCGGTGCTGGGTCCACTACTTTTCATCATTTTATATAAATTATTTGGATGTGAGCATAAGAGGTATAGAGTAAGCAATGGGCTGAAAAGTGGCAGATGGAGTTTAATTTAGATAAATTTGAGGTGCTGCATTTTGGGAAAACAAATCTTAGTAGGACGTACACACTTAATGGTAAGGTTCTAGGGAGTGTTGCTGAACAAAGAGACCTTGGAGTGCAGGTTCATAGCTCCTTGAAAGTGGAGTCACAGGTAGATAGGATAGTGAAGAAGGCAATTGGTATGCTTTCCTTTATTGGTCAGAGTATTTGAGTACAGGAGTTGGGAGGTCATATTGTGTCTGTACAGGATATTGGTTAGGCCACTGTTGGAATATTGCGTGCAATTCTAGTCTCTTTCCTATCGGAAAGCTGTTATGAAACTTGAAAGGGTTCAGAAAAGATTTACAAGGATGTTGCCAGGGTTGGAGGATTTGAGCTATAGGGAGAGGTTGAATAGGCTAGGGCTGATTTCCCTGGAGTGTCGGAGGCTGAGGGGTGATCTTATAGAGGTTTATAAAATCATGAGGGCCATGGATTTGATAAATAGACAAAGTCTTTTCCCTGGAGTGGGAGAGTCCAGAACTAGAGGGCATAGGTTTAGGGTGAGAAGGGAAAGATATGAAAGAGACGTAAGGGGCAACTTTTTCACTCAGAGGGTGGTACTTGTGTGGAATGAGCTGCCAGAGGAAGTGGTGGAGGCTGGTACAATTGCAATATTTAAAAGGTATATGAATAGGAAGGGTTTGGAGGGCTGGGCGCTGGCAGGTGGGACTAGATTGGGTTGGGATATCTGGACGTGTGGACCAAAGGGTCTGTTTCCTTGCTGTACATCTCTGACTTTATGACTCTATTCTTTAACTGTTCTTAACTTTATAATAAAGTTTAATTCATTTCTTTAAAATAGTGGGATCTTTTGGCTTTGCTCTCTTAGTGAGTACTTGGTATGTTAAACTTTATTGTCTTAAAACAAAAGAAAAACGTACTGGTTCCTGTTCAATATAAAATTTAATATAATTTTTGCAGTCTTGTCAGGGACCAAAAAATAAAATAGCAGTCTTTCTTTATTGTTCTGTTCTTCAGTTTTTTTTTCTAATGTATTATTCAAATTGAGACATCATCGAACTTTGCTCACCCCCACACCCATCCCTTCTCACACTTAAATTGCATGGCCATTGAGTTGCTGAGTAACCAGGTATGAAACTGTCCCTTTTTGAAACAACAAAATTATTGACTTTTTACTATTCTTCTTTATTACAAATATTATTAAAATTAGTTTAATGTTCCTAATTTAATGTCTTGTACATCCAGGGTTACAGAGGGATCACATGCTTCATTGTAGACAAAGACACTGAAGGCCTGCAAGTGGGAAAAAAAGAAGATAAACTTGGAATTCGTGCATCATCTACTTGTGCAGTCAACTTTGATAATGTAAAGGTACAGTTTTCAAATTTGTATTTAGCATATGCTGTAACGTTATGCATACAAAAGGTAGGCTGCAAACATTTCTTTGCTATTTTTCAAACTCCCCATAGTAATGGACTGCTGCTTAAATGTGGTTCCACGAATACATTTCACCTGCAGGTATTTTGTCCAAGTGGCAATTCTCCATAATTCTACACTATTGATAGACTGCTTTGACCATGAGGAACCAGAGCCAAACCAAATCTATTTTTATCTGGCAGTAGTGCATTTACTTTTCCAACAGACGTCACTAGATGACAATTGTGAGTGTGAATCTTGGATTGTTCACTACTCCGCCACTATTATTGAGCATAAAACAGAAATCAATCTTGGAACGTGTATGTGTGTGCATGTGTGCGTGCGCGCACGTCTGTCTGTGTAGCGTTGCTGCTCAGCTTAACTAAACCACTGGAAGAACTTATTTATTTACTTGAATATGTCATAACTTGTAAAAAAAACTATATGCCTTTCTGTGTAGTCTAATGTGTGTTTCTTATATTACATTTATTTATTATATAAAATATTTATAATTATAACTTTGATCTATTGTGGCTTTGTTACAAGGATCGTTATGACTAAAGCACAACTGCTAATCTGACCTGTGCGTTCAACACCAAATAGGAAAATCCAGGTACTTGTAGCCACTTATAAACAGTTATGTTCATGTAGCGAAGACAGAGGGATAAATAAGAGTCCTAAATCAGCGACAAGTATTCAGGATATGTTGCAGGAACAAAGATCATAGTTTCAGTGGATGAAATTGAGGCTTATCTGATGACTGGATGTATCAGTGGATGAAAGTGAAGAATTGAGAAAAGTGGCAGTGTAGTACAATTCTGTGTATTTGCACTAATGTGTTAAGTATGGCTCCATCTCTGTATTTATGCCACTGACGGACAGCTTGTCGATCAGCAAGAGAGGAGGGCCAAGAATGAATATTCGTGATAGATGGTAGAGGTAACCATGTAGATGTGGGAAGAAAAATATTACAGACAGTCTGGCCACAGTCATAGAGGTAAGTGCAAAAACCAAATTCCCCTTTTCGCTGCATAGGTTGGGACTGGAGGAGGGTTTTGGGATTTAGGTAGGTGAAGTTCTTACAAAATCAGAGATTTCTGGAATCTGGATGTGACTAACTGTGCATTCATTACTACTTAATAAACCAGACAGGAAATCAGTTATTAACAGGAAAATCAGAGAAGACAACAAGGTTCCATCGAATCCCAACAGTGTGCAAACAGGCCATTCAGCCCAATACATCCATATTGACCCTCTGAAGAGCATTACACCCCGACGCATCCCCCTACCGTTTCCATGGATTAATGCACCTAACCTATACATCCCTGAACACTATGGGCAATTTAGCATGACCAATCCATCTACGTTGCACATCTTTGGACTGTGGAGGGAAACCAGAGCACCCGATGGAAACCCATACAGACACCAGGGGAATGCGCAAACTCCTCCCAGACAGTTACCCAAGGGTGGAGTTGAACCAGGGTCCCTGGCACTTTGAGGCAACAGTGCTAACCGGTGAGCCACCATGCCACCTGAGGCAACATATAGCAGCATATGGAGGCTTCAGAAAATTATAATGAACAGGTTCCAACTCTCAACTATTCTCCCATTTGTCATTTTCGTGCCCAATCTTTTGCCTATTAGGTATGTCTTGGGCGGTACGGTGGCTCAGTGGTTAGCACGCAATATTCCAAACATGGCCTAACCAATGTCCTGTACAGCTGAAACATGACCTCCCAACTCCTGTACTCAGTACTCTGACCAATAAAGGAAAGCATACCAAACACCTTCTTCACTATCCTATCTATCTGCTACTCCACTTTCAAGGAGTTATGAACCTGCACTCCAAGGTCTCTTTGTTCAGCAACCCTCCCGAGGACCGTACCATTAGGTGTATAAATCCTGCTACGATTTGCTTTCCCAAAATACAGCACCTCAAATTTATCTAAATTACACTCCATCTGCCACTCCTCAACCCATTAGCCCATCTGATCAAGTGATAACCACATTTCTATGTATTTACAACTCACTTTATTTAGATGCCACTTCCAATTCTCTCCTTTCTCTAGAAACTGAATGGTCTTAATTCCTGACAGGTAAAACAGAAGCAGTACCTAATGGCTGCAGCCCATTCCTTGTTCCAGGCGTGAGTAAACTGCCTGTTTAGAGCAATGATCAGGCATGCTCCATGTCCATGTGAGTCAGCAGCAGCAGCAACCTAGCAGCCTCACCACTTCATGCCTGCGTTTTGACCAATTCACACAACTTCAGTCCTTCAACACTTTACTTTGGATCTCAAGAATATCTATGACTTGCAAGCTACTGCCTGTAGCTTTACGTGCAAGGATACAAACTTCTCGTGCATCTGCACAGGATGCATCTTTTGCTCTTAGCTTGCTTTCCTAGTGATCATTTACTTGGAGTCTGCCAGCCTGTATCTATTTCATATTGCACACTATTTAATTACACGCTGCCAGCCTCTGTGCCTTGCATTGCTTTTTAGTGCAGAGGACAGGGAAGCAGGATGTGACATTGGGGTGCACTGAACAGTCAAGAGGGTGAACATGTTGCTGTGCAGTGCTGAGCCATGTCAATGACACATCTGATGCATTGGTCAGCAGAATATGTCATAAACATGTTGTGTGTTCCAAACAAATGGTGATGTGTGAAAGTTGAAGATAGCAGTCCTTGGTGAATGAGAACTATACTCCGTCAAGAGGTAGTCAGTTAAAGGGTTGTCTGATTTCAATCAAGTGGATTGACATGGTCAGTCAGGCACTTAATCCTCCTGTAATCTGGGAATTGAGGCATGGTCAGTCCTCTCATTCAAGTGCAAGCAGTACAAAGATTACAGATAGGATAGTTTGGGTGCTATGAAGATATAATTCAAGGTGTTGGGCCAATTTTTTTCACAATGCGATTACATATAATGGAAATGAATGGAAGAGCAGATAGTTTTGATACATAAACAGGAGAGATAGTAAGGTTCCCCAATAAATGAGTAAGAACACACAGGTCAAGATTTTGCAAGGATGATGTGTGTGAGAACATGAGTGGACATGATGTATACAATAGTGAGAGTTATAGTCAAGTAACTATGGTGAGAGGCATATGAAGTGACAGAGAGATAATAACTGATGGCCCTGTGCGGGAGCAAAGAGATGATGTTGATACTTACCCTTTCGGATCGGAGAGCTCACCAACCTTCTTTCTGCAATGCTGGGCTTCCCTCTTCTCCCAGGACACAACACTGATCCAGGCTGCAATTTAGGTCAATTGCAATGTTGTTCTGATGGTGTGACCTCCTGTGGTAATCCTCCGGTATAAGGATTGCCCTCCTCTCGACCACCTCAACCACCTATGCCTTAGGGCTCCTATCTGTAAAGCAGCAAGCTTTTCTTTCCTCTGTGATATATCCTTCATGATAACAGTTAAGCACTGCAGTGTGAGGGGCAATTCCTGGCTTGCAGTTTCTGAAGTGGTGTGTAGCTAGGCTTTAAATATTATGTCAGAGGCAAGAACACCACAAAGTCCAACAGCGGCAAGCTGTTTACTCTGAGCAAAGTGCCTGAGAACCCGATTACATAATCAGTGAGATGAAGAGCAGGAGATTATGAGAAAAGTCACTCCAAGCTATGAATCTCACTTGACAAAACACGAACAAAATGGGAATATTCTACCCAAAATTTCAGCTAACGTGATCATTCCTTTTAGACCCTCAAATATATCAGTCACAAGAATTATGCTGCCATTTGGTCGTGGTTTATGAATTTATCTCTCATTTTTTCCACTGTCTCCTACACTCTAATCCAACTGCTATCGAAACCTTCCAACTTAGAGTAGCTAAACTGTCTGAAAGGAGTATCATAGTTGAAAATATTCTTCTGTTTTATGCAATTTGCTTATTTATTGGCCTAAGTCTTGTTGGAGTAGTTCTGACCAATGCTAATTACAAGAAAATATACACATTTGCCTGCTGGCACCTTTCAGATCAGACTTCTAAAGCTGGCTGCTCCCTGAACCTCCATTCTAGAAAACTAGGCAGGCCTCAATATAGCGCAGAAGAAGCCAAATCCCTTTTTTATGGCATTAGCTGTCATATTCTAGGGAGTAAAGTTCAAATATTCCAGAATTTCTTTTGTGTTAGTGTGATTAAATGAGTGAATAGGTGAAAGTGTAGTTGTGTTAGTGGGTACATTGGATAAGGTTAGTTGGTAAGGGGTTTGGGTGGCAGAGAAGTAAGGTAGGTTAGTAGGACACTAGCTAGATAGAATGGTGGTGTAGCAGACTGTCAGCTAAGTAGGGTGGCTGGGTGGATAGGGGCTGTCAAGGAGGGAGTTGGGAGGTTCAGAAGGAGTCGATTGTATAGATAATAGGAATTGGAACTGGTAATATTAGGACTAACAGTTTCTTGGTAACTATCCTGGTAAGTAAATTAAAATGCTCAGAAATCTCAATCTACAACTCAGAGACTCTCTCAAAGAGTTCCAGGCCGCTGTAAGTTTAAACTTTCCAGACAATTCTGCATAATCATTGCATTGGGACTTAAAAAGTGAATCTTCAGGGGTATATCCAATTCCAATTATCCAGAGACCAAAGATTTGGGCCGTTGTACTATATTCAAGAGAATGGTTTGCAAGCTGACGAGATTCAGTACTTGGATAGATTGAAGAAGCTGGCCAGTTGTCCTTAGAAAGAAGGTAATTGAGAGACAGTGAAAATAGGGAGAAACTATTTCTACTTTCAGAAGGATCAAAAACCAGAACACACCAGTTTAAGATTATTTGTAAAAGAACTAATGGTAACATGAGGAAAATCTTTTTTGTGTGTAATGAGTGGTTAGGATCTGGAATGCACTGCCTGAGAACTGTGGTGAAGACTGACTCAGTCAGGATTTTCAAGAGGGAATTGAATCATTATCTGAAGAGAGAAAATTTACAGAATGATAGGGAATAAAGAGGGGAGTGGCATTAAGTGAATTGGTCTTATTGAGCCGCATAGCCACAATGACTAATGATTTCCTGTTTGAGAACCATTCACTGATTCTATTCAATGATTCAGTATTTGTTCGCATTTTTTTCTTCTGAAGTGGATCACATTTTACTTCTGTGTTGCAGGTTCCGGAGAGTAATATTCTGGGACAGCAGGGACAAGGGTACAAATATGCCATTGGAATGCTAAATGAAGGCAGGATTGGGATTGCCGCACAGGTTTGTAGAGCAATACATAACTAGAATGTTTGCAGATATGTAAATTTCAATTGGGGACCTAATGTCGTTCAAGGAGAGCATTCTTAGAGTGGGTCAATGGATGCAATTTTAGACTACTGTGTGAGCTAAACTAAAACTGCTTATGAGGAGTTCTATACCATGTGGTAAAGATTTTTTAAAAATATGCTGAAACAAAATATATGTTGTGTGATTTTTAACTTTGTCCATCCCAGTCCAACACCGGCACCTCCAAGTCATAAATATATATGCTTTGCTATAGTATTTTGCAGCCAAATCATAGACTCAGCCCATAGAGTCTACACTGACCCTCTAAGGAACAGTCCAGCCAGACCCACTCACTAACTTAGTTAATCCCTGTAACCCTGCATTTCCCACAGCTAGCCCACCTGACTTGTACATCCCTGTACACCTTGACAATTTACCATGGTCAATCCACCTAACCTGTACATCTTTGGACTTTGGGAGGAAACTAGAACATCTGGAGGAAACTGACACAGACACGGGGAGAACATGCAAACTTCACACAGACCGTTATCTGAATCTGGTGCTGTGAGACAACATGGTAACCACTGAGCCACCATGTCACCCCGAAAGAAGGCATTCAGCTCACTGAGTCTACATCTCACCCACACCTACCCCATCCCGTCACTCCACGTGTTTTTTTTTAAACTAAGGCTAACATACATAATCTTCATATCTTTAGGGTTTCCATGCAGAAAAGGGGAGATGTACAAACTCCACACAAATGGTCCCCCAAGTCTGGATTTGAACCTAGGTCCCTGGTGCTATGGGGCTGCAGTGCTAACCATTGTCACCCCAGTCAATTCTAGTTCATTATATTCATGGTCTGTGCTGTGGTGTCAGTTGGACTAATTGGAAAATGGTCAGCATTCTTATTATAGAACCTAGAATATTAAAGGGGGACCGCTTTGAATGTAAAACACTAAATTTTTCTGTCTCTTTTAGGCAATAATATGTTTCAAATTTTGTTTTCTACAGATGCTTGGGTTGGCACAGGGATGCTTTGATAGCACTATTCCTTATTTGAAGCAGCGAGTTCAATTTGGAAAAAGAATTTATGATTTCCAGGTACATACATCAAACATGTTTTCTATCATTCTGGGACTTTGTTTCTTTAATATATTTGGATCATATGTTATTTTCAGCTTTCTTTAGTCACTGCCTTTTTTTCAAGGTAATTCCTAACCCTTCTGTCTTGAGGCTGACTGAGATGCACCTAAGGATACTGAGGGAGGTGACTATATGTTATGGCAGAGACACTAGCCATAATTTTTCAGTCATCTTTAGATTCAGGAGTGATCCCAGAGGACTAAAGAATTACAAAGACTATGCCCTTTATTGTAAAAATAAGCACAGCAATTTACACCAGTCAGTTTAATTTTGGTAGTTTGGAATTCTGAATAGAATTAATAGCCACATGGACAAATGTGGGTTAATTAAGGAGAGCCAGCATGGATTTTGTGAGGGAAAATTGTGTTCAACTAACCTGCTGGTGTGTTTGAAAAGGTAAAGGAGAGGTTTGATCAGGGTGTTGCTGTTAATATCAGCTACATTGTTTCCCAAAGATGCCTGGTAGAGCAAGCAAAGTTAGAGCTCCTGGAAATAAAAGAACAGGTAATGATGTGGATATAAAATTAGCTGAGTGATAAGAAACAGAGACTAAAAATTAATGGACATTTTTTGAGCTGGAGAAAGATTTGTAATTGAATTTCCCAGGGGTTCATATTGGACCCTGAAAAAAAATGTTAGTTTTTATATTTTGATGCACAGGGACCAATTTCAAAGATTACAGGGAATGTAAAACTTAGAAACACTGTAAGAAGGACAATGCAGAATTTTGAAAGAGCATTGACAAGTTGGAGGAGTGGACACCAAAGTGGCAGATGAAGTTCAATGCAGAGAAATGTGAAGTTGATGCATTTATAGTATAAAACGAAACAGTATAAAATAAAGAGTATTACTCTAGAGGACATGCAGGAGCAGAGGGACCAGCATGTAACTGTACATCTCATTTAAAGGAGGCAGGACAGACTGGATCCTTAACATAACATGCTGAAAATGTGTTGCTGGAAAAGCGCAGCAGGTCAGGCAGCATCTAAGGAGCAGGTGAATCGATGTTTCCGGCATGAGCCCTTCTTCAGGGCTTCCAAGCCCTGAAGAAGGGCTCATGCCCGAAATGTCGACTCTCCTGCTCCTTGGATGCTGCCTGACCTGCTGCGCTTTTCCAGCAACACATTTTCAGCTCTGATCTCCAGCATCTGCAGTCCTCACTTTCTCCTTAACATAACATCCCAAGTTATAAGGCTTTAGTAGAAATAATGTGGGTAAAAAGGGATAGGAGGTGTTGTAGTCTTGGTTAAAGATCGTATCATTGCCAATGAATGAAATGCTTTTCCTGAATTGGAATTTGTGGTTGGAGGTGAGAAACAGGAAGTAAGTGGTGATTTTGTTGTGTATTTATTATAGACTCCAAACGCCGATGAGGACGTAGGAAAGAGCATTTGTAGGCCGATTCTGGAAATCTGCAGGACAAGTAGGATTGCGATAGAGTTGGTGATTTCAATAACCTTAGAGGAGACTGGGAAAGCAGTAGAGTCAAGAGTATGGTGCTGGAAAAGCACAGCAGATCAGGCAGCATTCGAGGAGCAGGAGAATCGACATTTCTGGCAAAAAGCCCTTCATCAGGAATGAGGCTGAGAAAGCTGTAGAGTGTGGGGCATGGAATGGGAAATATTCCAGCAGTGTGTGCAGGAAAACTTTCTGGAACAGTGGACCGAGGAGCTTCGATTATCCAAACGAGATGGGCGGGTACTTTCGTTTGGATAATTGATTATTCGGTTAATTGATTCAATGCCTTTCCTCTGGGACAGAGTTTTCTGAAGTTTCCTTTTTCCTCACTCTGCCTGTCTTGCTCCCTATGTCTGTCTCAGGATTTGTTTCTGAGCAGACACACACTTGTGTGTAAGGGACCTGCAGCATTGCTGAAGCCTCCCGTGCCCCCACCCAATCAGTTCAATGGGATTAACACAGCGAGCAGTTGCTAAATCTGCTCCCCATTCAGGAGACTAGGCAGCAGCACACCACACGTGAGCCCCCATCCCTGTCCTGCGTAGAACTCCAGGGAAAATGTGGGGAGAGAGAGGGCGGGCGGTCAGTCAGTTGGAGATGGTGCCTGGGCTCCCATCGACGTCTAGCACTGTTCTCAGCAGCATTTCAATATGCCGGGTTCATTTTTAATCATTGTAAACAAAAGATGTGATCAGTGTTGGAAACACCTCTTTGTAATGTTTCTATCGGACCTTGAGATCTTCTTCGGATAATCTGAAATTCAGATAAATTATATTTGGATATCAATTATGAATTTTGAAAGCCACCCAGTTAGGGCTAGAGAATGGGCCCAGCTGGGTAGCCCTTTCAGGAGCAATACAGACATGGGTCGAATGGCCTCCATCTAAATATAAAATTTTCTGATTCTATGACAGGTTGAGAGAGCAGTTAATAGAGCATGCTATATCTTATAATTATTAATAAGGGCATAGAGTACAACAGCAAGGAGATTATTGCTGAACTTGTTTAAGAAACTAGTTAGACCTCAGCTGCAATATTGTGTATTGTTTTGGATGCCACACTTCAGAAAGGATCTAAGTGCATTGTCAAGAGTACAACAGAGATTTGCGAGAGTGATTCCACAAATTAGAAACTTCTGTTATGAAAACAGATTTCAGAAGTTGGGACTGTTTTCCTTGGTCAGAAGACAACTAAGGGGAGATTTCATAGATGTTTTCAAAATCATGAGTTTGGACAGGGTAGATAGAAAGAAATTGCTCTCATTTGGAAAAGGTTGAAGAATGAGAGGGCGCAGATTTAAAAATAAATGACAAAATAAGCAAATTTCATGTGAGAAAGTGAATATTTGGAATTCAGAGTGCTGTGCCTTGGAGTCTGTCAATGGCAGGTTTAATTAAAGCATTCAAGATGATATTAGATTAGAAATAAAGTGGAGGTTTCTGGGAAAATAATATGGAGGATTTTGGGGAAAAGCAGAAGTGTCACTAAGTTATAATGCTCATTCTGAAAACCAAAGACAGAATGGGATGACTGGCTTCCACCTGCATAGTAACAATTCTGTGATCAAGAAGGCTGTTCTGAGTCAGAAAATACTGCAAAGCCGTAGCAGAGTAGAACGTTGATTTGCATGAATGACCACAGTTGAGAATGTGAAATATCAGCTTCTTGTTGCTGTGGTTCTGTTCGCCGAGCTGGAAGTTTTTGTTGCAAACGTTTTGTCCCCTGTCTAGGGGACAACCGGAAGCGGTAGGGACAGGCCACTATAAATGCCGGAGGAAACACCACAGAAGCGCTTCACAGGAGGCTCCCAAGCACTGAGGATGTCCCCTAGACAGGGGACGAAATGTTTGCAACAAAAACTTCCAGTTCGGCGAACAGAACCACAGCAACAAGCACCCGAGCTACAAATCTTCCCACAAACTTTGATCAGCTTCTTGTGTTTGTCATTTTTCTGTAGACTTTCTGAAAGAAAAGTAGTTGGTTTCGCACAGAACAGAAAATCTCAGAACATAGTTGAAACCTAGGGCGTAAGCTTACACTGTCTGAATTCCTTTAAAGATGATTTTACCTGTTTTTAGCTTGGGCTGAGGTCACAAAAAATACTGCGTAAAAATTCAGGGTCAGAATGATCATCTGGTCTTGTTTTGAATGTGTAGGCAGGTCACTGAGTCATTTTATTTCCCAGTTTGATTCCACCAGGAAATCATGTGGCTTTGAAAGTAATGGAAAGTGTACTTAATGTAATATACAAGATATCAATTGCATGAGACAGCATGATTAGGCTGAAAGATCCTTTCATATTATTTTCTATATGGTGAACTTGTGATCCCAGTTGTAGGGAGGCCATCTATTTTACTACAAGGGCAGAAGTCAGAGAAGTAATATATCCTAATGACCATTGTTTCAGGATGCTGGTCTTTGTTTTTGCCTGAATATAGCTTATTGTACCGTAAGACAATGGAAAAGAAAACTTTAAAATAAAACATTTTGGAGATGAATATTTTTAATTCTGGCAGGGGAAATTCACATTGTGAACATAATTCCTGCTGTAAGAGTCATTTCATTCACAACCTTTCCCACTAATAGAAAAAAGGACTGTCTCGAAATGAAGAAGCAGAATCCTAATTCATTGATCCATGCAGTAGCCTTTTTGTATGATATTCTGTTGATGCTGATGTGTGATATCTGAATGTTGGTTAATAACTATTAAATTTATTGTGCCAAAAATAATTTTCAAGATTCATAAATCGGCATTGCTATGTTATAAACAGCAGTTTTAATTTCAATTTAAATGACCAGAATAATAATCTTTAGTCAGCTGATTGGAGGAAAACCAAAAGTAGAATTCTGCATTGTTCAACCACTAACACCTTTCAGATTCATTGCCTAATTCTTGACCTGGTTTTTATGGTTTAAGAATAGCAATTTGGATAGCATTACCAACAGAAACTTGAACTTGAAAATTGAACAGCAACTTCTGACAGCCTGACATCCATATTTTTAAAGTTTGTTCATGAGATGTGGTATTGCTGGACATGCCTTCATTTATTACCTATGCCTAGTTGCCATGGAGAGAGTGATGTTGAACTGTCTTCTTGAATTGCTACAGTCCTTGGGCACCCACTATAGTAAACATGAAAATCATGTAGTTACTGTCAGAGTAACCCTCCTCTGCTTGAAGATGCACTATTACCAAGACTGCAACAAAATTCAGCATTCAAACAGAAAAGCATGGAGTTTGTTCACTTGAATGCATGATGAATATTTACTTTAAATTGACAAGCCAATTCTTTCTGTCATGTTAAGTATAAGGAAATTTTTAACTATGTGCTAGGACACACATACTACCAAAAAAACCTCTAATCTGACAATTAACTTTTCCATATGCAGATTTGAATTAGAACATAGAACAGTACAGTGCAGAACAGGCCCTTCGGTCCTCGATGTTGCACTGACCTGTGAACTATTCTCAGCTCGTCCCCCTACACTATCCCAAAAGCATCCATGTGCTTATCTAAGGATTGTTTCAATCTCCCCAATGTGGCTGATGCATTATTTACAATTCAAGGGAAGAGTTTGCTAATCTTCTTTGTTCTTTTGAAAGAAAGAGGAGAATACTTTTGCTTTTTGTATATAATTTGACATTGAATTAGCTTTTCTGATTTACGGTTCCTGGTTTGACTGCATGTGTCAGTAAGAATTCTTCAATCTGATAGCTGAAGGAGATTACACAGTTGCTTGTCCAATTTGCACAGATCGCAGATTTTATTGAGGGGATGGTGCACTTTCCTTTCAAGTTCCTTTTCAAAAGCCTGTCAAAATTTTTTGGGTGTGCATAAGTGTAATGAATGGCCAGGGCTGTTTGTTTTCCATTGACTACAAAATCTGAACATTTCATCTGTTTCAAAGGTATATCTTGCAACTGATACTTAATGCAGTTAGTGGGCACAAATTAGAATAGTGTAAGTTGTGGTTTTCAACAATTTTGCAAAGATAATGGCAGCTAACTTTAAAACAAAGTTGAGTAATGCATGGCTATAGCATGCCAAACAGTAAGAGATCTGTTGCTTACAATGTTTTTTTTAAACAGTAGAGGAAGTGCTGGAGATGAGTAAAATTACAACATTTAAAAGGCATCTGGATGTGTATATGAAGAGGAAGGGTTTTAAAAAGATATGGGCCAAGTGCTGTCAAATGAGACTAAGTCAGATTGAAATGTCTAATTAGCGCACATGAGTTGGATGAAAGGGTCTGTTTCCATGGTGTATGATTCTTTGACTCAAAATTTGTTTTACAGGGTATGCAACACCAGATTTCTCAGATTGCAACCCAGTTGGAAGCTGCACGGCTCCTTACTTACAATGCTGCTCGACTGAAAGAAGCAGGGAAACCCTTTATTAAAGAAGCCTCCATGGCAAAATACTTCACTTCTGAGGTTAGGAACTAAATACAGATCAGGTTGAATTCAAGAGTAGTGCTTGTTAGAAAAGATTGATATATTTATTACATTATATTTGATACAACTGTTTCTTTCAATAGTTTTAAATATGAGAAACAAAGAGAATGTTGGATCTCCAAAGCTGCTTCACGATATACCAATCCGACTTTATAACATGGAGCTTGAATAATGTTGAGAAAAGTGGAGTGTGTGGTACTGGAAAAGCACAGCCTCATTCCTGATGAAGGATTTATACCCAAAACGTCGATTCTCCTGCTCCTCAGATGCTGCCTGACCTGCAGTGTTTTTCCAGCACCACACTCTCGACTCTGATCTCCAGCATCTGCAGTCCTCACTTTCTCCTAATGTTGAGATGAGGTTGGATAACGTTTCTTTAGCTGAAGGTGAGATGGGAATAAAATCACAAAGGACATCAGATTGTAACCATGCTGCAGTGGTAATTGAAAGGGCAGCATCAATAGAGAGCCTGACATTAAGTGCTTGTGAAGCTTAATGAGAGAAAATAAGGTGTGGAAAATAACAATTTTACTAGGTAAGTGTGTGAAGAATTACATATACCATATGTATAATCTGAATTTTTCCAAAAGTGACAAGAGTTACTTCCCTATTAATATTTACTTCTTATAGGTGGCAGCCTTGACCACTTCCAAATGTATTGAGTGGATGGGAGGAGTTGGCTTCACCAAAGACTATCCTATAGAAAAATACTATCGTGATTGTAAAATAGGTAAAAAAAAATCTTATTTATGATTTGTCCAAATACATTGATATATATTTTCAGAACTTGTGGTTGAATATTTATTTTCAAGGATAGTGAAAGATTTTTGAATTCTATCACTAACTAGTATTTAAAATTTCATAAATGGGGTAGTGTTCACATTTTATATTTAAAGGATGGCATGAGGAGAAGGGAATGATCAATAGATGAAACCCTATAACTGAACCCCTGACTTGCTGAAGTGGTCATTCACCTTTAGTTAAACTTCACCTTGTAATTGATTGACTGATTAAAGCAGCATGGTTGTGATTGGCTAAAATATTTGTAATTACATTGTTATCAGAATTATAGACAAGTTGGATATTTGTATTTCTGGAAAAACACAGCAGGTCAGGCAGCATCTGAGGAGTAGGAGAATCGATGTTTTGGGCCTAAGCCCTTCATCAGGGATCCCTGATGAAGGGCTTATGCCCGAAACGTCGATTCTCCTACTCAGATGCTGGCTGACCTGCTGTGTTTTTCCAGCACCACACTCTCGACTTTGATCTCCTGAACCTGTAGTGATAACATTCTACTGGATATTTGTATTATCTAGTCTAATTGCCCATAATATTTCAAAATATGAAATGTGAATAAGAATCAAGGTAAGAAAGAAAGCAGTCGGATTCCAAGTTCACATGAAATGTCACAAAATACTTTGATAGAAACTTAAGTAAAACAAACATAAGTAATAATGACAAACTGATATATTGACCAGGTAATGTCATGATTCTAAACTGCATGCACCACGTATACAGCTTGAACTGTTACATTCAGGATTAACACATGTTAAATGAGATAGCAGACAAATTGTGGTTGAACATCCTGCAGATTGCAGTTTACCGAGTTGATGGGGTCAAGGCAGATGTTAGTGACTTCCTTCGGTCAACAAATCTCATTAAAATTTGGCTTAAAAAGGGTCTAGCCTTGGAAAGGCCTTCAGAGCTTCTTTGAATCAGACTGCTTGTATTTAGATAATTCAATCTATTCTCCAGAGACAAAATACTTGGGATTCCTGACACTGCTCCCAAGTGTCTAAATACGGGCAGAATTTCAGTTTTTGCCAAACACAGCTTCACCGAGCTGTTGCTGAATTTCTTCAATCTCCAGTCTTTCTCATATGCATCAACAAATATTGCTTCTTTCATACCACTGTTTGCAGTTAATTAGCAGTGACTTTCAGGGACCAATCCTGCCCTAACCAAATCTGCCAAACAGCTGCATTCCTGCTGTTGGCAGCCACCTCCTTGCTTCAGCACACTTCCAGCTTCAAGATGCCACTGACCTCTCTCAGTAAACATACCACTTCAATAAGGTGAAAGTGAAGAATTCTCTTCATCGCCACCATCTCCTTGATATTGTAGCCTGTTCCAAGCTGAACTTAACTTGATCTTTTGGGTTCATTGAATGCTTTTTAAACTAGTTCTAACTCCCTCTGGACTGCCATTAACACAGATTTTGAAGACACCATGTGTCCAGCTAAACAAGCCCCCTAAAGTTTTTTTTAAATGGCTCAATTTCTTATAATCTGATACTATTAAATAAATTTGGATAGCTTTCTGAACTGCCATTTTCTTTTAGGTGCTCTTGCAGTCCCTAAAGCATTTTAATTCCTTCCCTTTCCTAGCTGTTAACTTCTTAAAGCAACATGACCCCTACCTTTTAAGTGGAATAAATGTCAAGGTGTTTCAGTTGCTTTAATCCCATTTTTCACTATCAAATTTGAATCCCTATAACAAACTGTTATATACTAAT
This sequence comes from Chiloscyllium plagiosum, assembly GCF_004010195.1. Classification (NCBI taxonomy): domain Eukaryota; kingdom Metazoa; phylum Chordata; class Chondrichthyes; order Orectolobiformes; family Hemiscylliidae; genus Chiloscyllium; species Chiloscyllium plagiosum. The sequence continues at coordinate 30,679,751 of NC_057731.1, read as the reverse complement.
GTACATAGTATTAAAAATGCACTTAAGTATTTTGAGATTGATGTTTTCCCTGTCTAGCTTGAATTTACTCATCACAAGCAGTCACCCTATAAGTACAAGGGTCCATTATGCTACAAATTACTCAAAGCAACTGCAAAAATAACTTTTTTTTGCTGATTTAGTCACTGCTTTGGAATTTGTCTTTATGAATTGTAATCCAATTTATTGTGCTTTTCCAGGTTCAATATATGAAGGAACCTCAAACATCCAGCTGAACACAATTGCAAAATTGATAGATAAAGAGTTCTAATCATGCTGTATGTCATCAACAGCTGCCGTTGGTACTATGTTAAGAGTACAAATGCAGTTCCATTTACTGCAAATAACAAGAATGTACAATGCAGTTTTGAAAAGTTGTTTTACCTTCTGCATACAATGGTTTTCATTTATTATAATAAAGCTTCACAAGTAAACTCAAATAACATCTTGGACAAATTATTTTAATATCAATTTATTAAGTTCCTCTTTCAATGGCTTCAAACAATTGTACTTTGAGTTTTGACATAATTGTTCCTGTGTGAATAGAGATAAAGTTAATAAATTATTGCTTTCAAATACCTCCAATATGTTGTACATGAATTATGCCTGTATCTGTACTGTAAACAAAAACAGCTCTTTAGCAATAAAATTAAAATTGGCAAGTTTTTGTGGTGTACTTGAACTCTTACGATATCACTTTTGAAGTTATTGGTATTTTGCTTTTGTCATTTCTTAGCAAGTTAGAAGTTACTTTAAGTGGTCTTCACTCTGTGGTTTTCTCTTATTCTAGACACTAAAGGCATCAAGGGATATTGGGGATAGTGGTCAGAAAAAGGATCAGCTGTGATCATACTGAATGGTAGATCAAGCTTGATGGCCTAAACAGCCTACATGTGTATCTAATGTTCCTATACCTGTATAAAATTATCTGTCAAAATTTCTCATGGTGAAGTGAATCAAAATAATACCATTTTGGGCTTTCCTGATTTCCTAATTGATCAGTACCCAGTGTTTATAGGTTTAAATTAATTGGCAAAACAATTGAGAGAAGTAGATTCATTTTTATAGAATTGTTGAAATTCAAGAATTCATCACCTGATGAAATCTGACTCCAAACAAGCTTTTGGAAGGTAATTGTACATGTAACAAAAGAAAACTAATTTGTAGAATTGTGGGGAGAATGATGAGATTTGGGACTAAATTGGACAGCTGTCCAAAGACCCAGTATGAGCATGATGGTTTGAATGGCCGCCACCTGTGCTAGATGGTTGTGAAAATAATGAATCAATACACCACTTGGGTTGTGTCTTTTTTTAAAATGTGGGCGCACACAATGAGTGGCTCAATATCTGAGGAGTTACAAATGATGCTGAACATCCTGGATTCTGACCTTCTGGAGGGAAGGTTATCGATGAGGCTGCTAAAGTTGATTGGGCCAATGACACTGTTGAGAGAAAGCCTTTGGAGATGTCCTTAGCCTGAGATAATAAACTTACATCAACCACAACATCTTCCTTTGTTCTGGGTGTGGCTCCAAATAATGGAGATGTTTCCCCCTGATTGCCACTGACATTGAGTACTTGTCCATTCAATTGCTGTGTTCAAATGAAGTACAGTCACTCAGTTCTTATTGTCTCTGTTTGGCCAAGCTATTCTGAGATCAGGTGCTGAGTGTGAACAAGCAGGTTATTCCTTTGCAAGAGCCACTTTCTCATGGAAGAGATCTTCCACAGCATTATTGGGTCATAGATGTACAGCATGGAAACATAGATACAAATTAACTGAAGACTGGCAACTTCAATCAGTTGATGTCTACCCAAGTTGAGTGAATTGAGATGACTTTTTAAAAAATTTAGCATCTTTTCAACATTATTAAAACATCCCAAGGCACTTCACTGCAGCATTAAGAGATCGAATTTACACCACATCTCATAATGACATTTTAGGACAGCTAACCAAAAAGAAATTGGAGAAACATCTGGGGCAAGAACTTCAGAGCGAGGGTCTAGTCAGTTAAAGCCACCAATAGTTTAGTCAATTAAACTCAATATTGCACAGAAGTAAAAGAAATCTGGTGGAACATAGAATTCTAAAGGAGTTGTAAAATTGGAGGCTGGGCAAGGCAAGGAAGAATTAAAGATTTTTTTTAAATTTGAGACTTTCTAAACTAAAAATGAATAGGGATCATTAAGCATAGGGATGTTTAGTTACTGGGACTTTGAACAATTTAAGATACTGGCAAAAGAATTTTGCATGACATTTGTGGAGATTGGAATATGGGAGGTCAGCCACGAGTACAAAGGAATAGTTTAAGTCTGAAGGCAATGAGCATGCACAAAGTTTTCAACATGTGATAATAGGCAGAAATAAGAATTATTACAGACCTAGAAGTAAGCATTCTTGTAGGTTTATGGGGTCAGAAGCTTAACTCAGAGTCAAACAGTACCGTGCACTTGTGAATAGTTTGGTCCAGACTCACTATGGGAGGAAAAAGAACTGTTGACTAAGGCATAGAATTTACCGCAATTTCCCTTCCCACGTGGTTAAAGATGCCCTCCAACGCATCTCATCCACATCCCGCACCTCCGCCCTCAGACCCAACCCCTCCAACCGCAACAAGGACAGAACGCCCCTGGTGCTCACCTTCCACCCTACCAACTTTCGCATAAACCAAATCATCCGCCGACATTTCCGCCACCTCCAAACAGACCCCACCACCAGGGATATATTTCCCTCCCCACCACTCTCCGCCTTCCGCAAAGACCGTTCCCTCCGTGACTACCTGGTCAGGTCCACGCCCCCCTACGACCCACCCTCCCATCCTGGAACTTTCCCCTGCTATCGCAGGAACTGTAAAACCTGTGCCCACACCTCCACCCTCACCTC
>NC_057731.1:30639691-30676752 GCF_004010195.1 Chiloscyllium plagiosum | reverse complement strand
GGGCATCAATGTGGATTTCAATAGTTTCCTCATTTCCCCTTCCCCCACCTCATCCTAGTTTCAAACTTGCAGCTCCGCACTGTCCCCTTGACCTGTCCGGACTTGTCCGACCTGCCCAGCTTCTTTTCCACCTATCCACTCCACCCTCTCCTCCCTATCCTATCACCTTCATCTCCTTCCCCACCTACCTATTGTACTCTATGCTACTCTCTCCCCACCCCCACCCTCCTCTAGCTTATCTCTCCACGCTTCAGGCTCTCTGCCTTTATTCCTGATGAAGGGCTTTTGCCCGAAACGTCGATTTTGCCTGTCCTCGGATGCTGCCTGAATTGCTGTGCTCTTCCAGCACCACTAATCTAGAATTTGTGGTGGTTGTTGAATTTAATAACTTTGATCTTCCCAATATTTAATTGGAAGAATTTTCTATTTATCCAATATTCAAAAGGTAGACAAAGAGCACAACAAATCTGATAAGTAAAAGGACCAAGAGAGGAGAGTTGGGTTGCAGCAGTGGAATAGAATTGAATAAGATCATAGATTGGTTATAGCGCTAATGTCCTTTGGTGTCTCCACAGAGTTAGCAGGGAGTACAAAGAAATGTATTGCAGAAGATTTTCTTGTTATGATTGGATAGATAATGGAAAGAGATGCCGCTCAGCTGAACAATGGAGAATGGCACGGTGAAACAATGTTAAGGCTGAAGATAGATTGAGAAGGAAAAAGAGGGCTGGTGCACTACAGTCACTGTCACATATGTTATTTGTGACTTTGAAAGGACTGTTTCAGCACATTGTCAGTGGCAGAAGTTTAATTGAGAGTCATGTGAATATTGATACATGTCAATATTCAAGGACTGAAGAAACAAAAGGGCGGTTGGAAATGGAGCAGTATACAAGGGTCACAGTTACATTTTTGAGGATGGGAATGGTAATAGCATGTCTGAACAGGTAGAAATAATATCAAAGGAGAGGAGAGTTAATGGCTCATGCGACCTATCTGAACTATACTCAAATTAAAACCAATCCTTCATTCTCCTTCCTTGATGACCCATCCTCAATGTTGCTGTCTATGGCAATGACAATGACACTGGTACTAATTCTGGGATTGTTACACACAAGGCTTTGCAGTTCAAACACTTTTTCCAATATTTTGAAACAGGTTTTTCAGTTCCTCATGATCTGATTTATATGCCCTGTCAAGGTATTAATTAGATTTAATAATCATAGTAGGTGTTCAAAATTAGGAATGGCCTGGGAACAGGCAGTACTTTGTTTAAATATCCATAATAGTGAGGAGACTTCAGAGATTAAACAGGTATTTTCCACACTTAAAAGGCATTTTCTGGAAGAACTGGTCCAGGATAAGTGTTACAATATGGTGTCAACATAATGAAGGGTTTCATGATGAACAGCAATAAAAGGCACGTTTGGTATGGTGCTCAGATGTACATTGCAGTTGGTTAACTTAAGTTTACATTGTAAATTGTCACTGACTACATTTGAGCACTAGATGGCACTGTTAGCTGTGTTTTAACAAACCCACCTGGTGCCATGGCAAAACTCATTTTGATTCGAATCAATTTTATCAGGATTGAGTCTCATTTGATCGTGGTGGCCATGATTATTCTCATCCAGTCATTGATTGAGATGGGCAATGGAAGTGGTAAATATTTTTTTCATTAAGACAGTGGTCAATATTTTGCAGTTACTGGAAATCTGAATTTAAAAAAAAACATTGAGCAGGTCTGCCAGCATATGTGGATAGAGAAACAGTTAACATTTAAAATCCAATAATCAATCAGATCAGGCATGTTATGGACACACCTCTGTAGCCAGTGAGATTTAGAACCCAGGTCCTGTGGTGTGGAAGTAGAGACACTGCCACAAGAAGCCTCAAGGAAAGTGATGTGGATTTTGAAATCAAAACATTCAGAAACGTTCTACGCACGCCTTGCCCAGATGCTCTCTGCTTTTTTCTTGAAAAGAGGCCTAAGCAGTCTCCATCCACCAACCTCCTCCTTTGTCCGGTCGTGTCTGCGTGGGTTTGCTCCGGTTTCCTCCCACAGTCCAAAAATGTGCAGGTTAGGTGAATTGGCCATGCTAAATTGCCCGTAGTGTTAGGTGGGTTGCTCTTCTGAGGGTCGGTGTGGACTTGTTGGGCCGAAGGGCCTGTTTCCACACTGTAAGTAATCTAATCTAATCTAATCTAAAACTTGAACTCATTTTGAACAACTTCTGCTTTAACGCATCTCATTTTCTTCAAGACAAAGGTATGATCATGTGTACCCAATGGGTCCCAGCTACTCATAAACCTTTGTGGGGTATGTCAAACATTCCTTGTTTCAGTCCTACTCTGACTCCCACTTACAACTCTTTCTCCGATACACTGATGATGTCTTCAATGTGCTGCTTGCTGTCATCCAGAATTGGGAAATAAGATCATTTTGCTTCCAATTTCCATCCTTCTCTCATCTTCACCCACTCTTCCCTTCCTTGACTTCACTGTTTCCATTTCTAAGGGCAGGCTGTCCTCCAAAAGTCATTAGAAACCCAACGACTCCCATGGTTACCTTGTTTATACATCCCTACACCTTTTCCTGCAAGGATTCCCATTTCCTGCAAGGACTTCCATCACATCTAATCTGATGATGCCACATTTCACCAGGCTGCCTTTGATATGACCTTTTTCCTCTACTGAGAACCTCCCCTTGCCCTCAACACACCTTCCAAGTAATTTACTTGCGTTTCATTCAATCTAGTCTACTGCATTCGCTCTCAATGTGGTCTCCTTTACATGCGCGAGATTGCTTTGCAGAGCACCTCTTCTGTCTTTAGGCCTGACCCAATCTCCCAGTTACAAGTACTTGCCATTTCAATAAACCACCTTGCTCTCATTCTAACATTTCTGTCCTGCATTTCCTGCAATGCTCCAATGAAGCCCAATGCAAGTCTGAGGAGCAATGAATTTTCCACTCAGACACTTTATAGTCTTGAGGTCTCAACATTAAATTCCATAACTTCAGAAACTGACCGCAATATCTCTGTTCTCCGTTTTATACATTTTCTCTCCACTTTCCTCTACAGTCTCGTCTTTTTCAGGTCTTGTTTACTTTGCCCTTAGTATGAAAGGACCCATTCTCTTCCTTTCACACCTTATTTAGATTAGATTACATTACAGTGTGGAAACAGGCCCTTCGGCCCAACAAGTCCACACCGATCCGCCGAAGCGCAACCCACCCATACCCCTACATTTACCCCTTACCTAACACTACGGGCAATTTAGCATAGCCAATTCACCTTACCTGCACATCTTTGGACTGTGGGAGGAAACCGGAGCACCCGGAGGAAACCCACGCAGACACGGGGAGAATATGCAAACTCCACACAGACAGTCGCCTGAGGCGGGAATTGAACCCGGGTCTCTGGCGCTGTGAGGCAGCAGTGCTAACCACTGTGCCACCCACCATATTTCATATCTTATTTTTCTCCTCAACTGGAATCTGTAGGGTATTCATTGCTATACAATTAACAACTCCTTTGTCTTTTCTAATGGGTCACTTCACAAGGAGCACTTGCTCCTCTTCTGTCTCTGTGAAAGTACACAAAAAAACATTTTCCAACACCGGGGTGGCACGGTGGCTCAGTGGTTAGCACTGCTGCCTCCCAGCACCAGGGTCCCATGTTTGATCCCAGCCTCGGGGGACTGTGTGGAGTTTGCACATTTTCCCTGTTTCTGCGTGGGTTTCCTCCATGTGCTCTGGTTTCCTTCCACAAACTAAAGATGTGCAGGTCAGGTGAATTGGTCATGCTAAATTGCCCATAGTGGTAGGTGCACTAGTCAGAGGGAAAAGGGTGGGTTACTCTTCAGAGGGTTGGTGTGGACTTGTTGGGCCAAATGGCTTGTTTCCACACTGTAGGGAATCTATCTATTGAAAAAATATCTTTCAGTTCTGACATATAGAAATATAGCAAATAGGAACAGGAGTGGGTCATTCATGCCTGCTCTGCCATTCATTATGACCATGGCTAATCATCTAACTCAATAGCCTGTATTTGCTTTTCCCCATTTCTTTTAGTTCTAGGTGCTATATCTAACTCATTCTTGAAATTATACAATGTTTTGACCTTCACTGCTTTCTGTGGCAGTGAATGCCACAGGCTCACCATTCTCTGGGTGTAGATACTTCCCCCATCTCAGTCCTGAATGGTTTATGCCATATTCCAAAACTGCAGTGCTGGTTCTGGACTCTGTTGCCATCACAAACATCCCTCCAGCATCCACCCTGCCTAGTTCTGTGAGAATTTTGTGGGTTTCTATCTGATTCCCTTCTCATTTTTTCTGAACTCCAGTGACACATTCCTAACCAATTCAACCACTCCTCAAGGTAAGCCTTCACTGGAGTCCCTCTATGGTGAGAGCATCCTTCCTTAGAGAAGGAAAGCAGAACTGTACACCTTATTCCATGTGTGGTCTCACCAAGGCCCTGTACAATTGCAGCAAGACCGCCCTGTCCCTCTACTCAAAACATACCATTTGTTTTCTTTAATATCAGCTGCACCTACAGGCTTACTTTCAATGATTGGTTTACAAGGACACCCAAGTCTTATGCCAGATTCCCCTCTTAATTTATAGTCATTCAAATAACAATCAGCTTTCCTTTTTTTGCCACCAGACTGGATAATCTCACATTTATCCAAGTAATACTGCATCTGTCATGTATTTGTCCACTCACTCAGCTTGTCCAAATCACACTGAAGCATCTCTTTATCCTCCTCACAGCTCACTTTCCCATCTAGCCTTGTCTCATCTGTAAACTTGGAGATATGACATTTAGTTCCCTCATCTGAATTATTAATATATATTGTTAATAGCTGGGGTCCTCACACTGATCCCTGCAGTACCCCACTAGTCACTACCTGCCATTTGGAAAAAGACCCATTTATATGAGCTCTTTGTTTCCTGCCTGACAACCAATTTGCTATCCATCTCAATACATCAGATGCACTTAAATTTTCAATGCTAATCTCTTATTGGGACTTTGTCAAAAGCCTTCTGTAGGTCTAAATAAACCACATCCATTGGCTCTCTTTCATTAACTCTACTAGTTACCTCCTTGACGAATTTGAGTAGATTTGTCAAACATGATTTCCCTTTCGTAAATCCATGCTGACTGTACAATCCTACAACTGTTTCCAAATGCTCTCCTATTGACAAAAACAGAAATTGCCGATTTTGTTTCTGTGTTTTTGTTTCAGATCGCCAGCATCAACAATGCTTTATTTTATTTTCTCTGTTATTAAATCTTTTATAATGGGCTCTAGCATTTTCCCCACTACCAACGTCATGCTGACTCGTCCAATATCTCTGGTTTTCTCTCTACCTCCCTTTTAAAATAGAGGGTTTACATTGGCAACCCTTCAATCTGTAAGAATTATTTGAAAGTCTATAGATTCCTGGAAGATGACCATCAGTTCTTAACTCAAAATGTTAACTGTTTCTCTTTAGCAGATGCTGCTACCAGATCTGTTAATTTCCTCCAGCATTCTCGGAGTTTGCTGAGGCATGTTATTAGACACCTCTACGGCAGAGGAGATTTAAACACAGACCTTCTGACCCAGAAACAGGCATACTACCACAAGGGTCGTCATAATGAAAATAGTTTGTTAATTTCTAAGATTGGATGACCTTTAATTGAAAGAGACAGGATATTCCTCGCATTATGCGGGTCAATTCCTTCATTCCCCACCCCCTGCCCGCCCCTCACAACTTGTATTCACAGATACATTTGGATTTCTAATAAGATATGATCCTTTCTATTAAACTCCATCATCTCCCTTAAATTACAATCTAGTTTATAATTGCAAAATCACAGCAAGACACGTTTTCTAAACATGCTATAAAGTCATAGAGATGTATAGCATGGAAACAGATACTTTGGTCCAACTCGTCCATGCCAACCAGATATCCCAACCTAGCTAGTCCCATTTGCCAGCACTTGGCCCATATCCCTCTAAACATTTCCTATTCATATACCCACCCAGATGCCTTTTATATGTTGCAATTGTACCAGCCTCCACCACATCCTCTGGCAGCTCATTCCATACACGCACCATCCTATGCATGAAAAAATTGCCTCTCAGGTGCCTTTCATATCTTTCCCTTCTCACCTCTAGTTCTGGATTCCCTGACCCCAGGGAAAAGACTTTGTCCATTTATCCTATCCATGCCCCTCATGATGTTATAAGGTCACCCCTCAGCCTCTGATGCTCCAAGGAAAACGCCCCAGCCTATTCACCCTCTCCCTATAGCTCAAATCCTCCAACCCTGGCAACATCCTTTTCTGAACCCTTTCAAGTTTCACAATATCCTTCCGAAGAAAGGAGACCAGAATTGCATGCAATATTCCAAAAGTGGCCTAACCAATGTCATGTACAATCGCAACATGACCTCCTAACTCCGATACTCAATGCTCTGACCAATAAAGGAAAGCACATGAAATGCCTTCTTCGCTATCCTATCTACCTGTGACTCTACTTTCAAAGAACTATGAACCTGCACTCCAAGGCCTCTTTGTTCAGTGACACTCCCTAAGACCTTACCATTAATTGTATAAGTCCTGCTAAGATTTGCTTTCCCAAAATGCAGCATCTCGCATTTATCTAAACTAAACTCCCTCTGCCACTCCTCAGCCCATTGCCCATCTGATCAAGATCCCATTGTAATCAGAGGTAACCTTCTTCACTGTCCACTACACCTCCAATTTTGGTGTCATCTGCAAACTTACTAACTATACATCCTATGTTCACATCCAAATTATTTACATGAATGATGAGAAGTAGTGGACCTAGCACCGTTCCTTGTGGCACTTCACTGGTCACAGGCCTCCAGTCTGAAGAACAACCCTCCACCACCATCCTCTGTCTACTACCTTTCAACCAGTTCTGTATCCAAATGGCGAGTTCTCCCTGTATTCCATGGAATCTAACCTTGCTAATCGGTTTCCCATGGGGAACCTTGTTGAACGCCTTACTGAAGTCCATATAGATCACGTCCACCGCTCAAAAAACTCAATCAAGTTCGTGAAACATGATTTCCCACGCACAAAGCCATGTTGACTATCCCTAATCAGTCTTTGCCTTTCCAAATATATGTACATCCTGTCTCTCAGGATTCCCCTCCAACAACTTCCCCACCACTGACGTCAGGCTCACTGGTCTATAGTCCCCTGGATTGTCCTTACCACCCTTCTTAAACAGTGGCATCACGTTAGCCAAACTCCAGTCTTCTGGCACCTCATCTGTGACTACAGATGTTACAAATATCTCAGCAAGAGACCCAGCAATCACTTCTCTAGCTTCCCATAGAGTTCTAGGGTAGCCCGATCAGGTCCTGAGGATTTATCTACTTTTATGCATTTGAAGTCATCTGGTACTTCCTCCTTTGTACTATGGACATTTTTCAAGGTGTCACCATCTATTTCGCTACTTTGTACATCTTCCATGTCCTTTGCCGCAGTAAACACTGATGCAAAATACTCGTTTAGTGTCTCCCCTATCTCCAGCGCCGCCACACAAAGATTGCCTGGTTGATCTTGGAGGGGCCCTATTCTCTTCCTAGTTACCCTTTTGTCCTTGATGTCTTTGTAAAACCCCTTTGGATTCTCGTTAAATCTATTTGCCAAAGCTATCATATGTTCCCATTTTGCCCTCCTGATTTCCCTCTTAAGTATATTCCTACTGCCTTTATACTCTTCTAAGGATTCACTGATCTCTCCTGTCTATACCTGACATATGCCTTCTTTTTCTTAACCAAATCCTCAATTTCACTAGTCATTCACCTACCAACCTTTCCTTTCACCTTAACAGGAATATACTGTCTCTGGACTCTCATTATCTCATTTCTGAAGGCTTACCATTTTCCAGCCGTCCCTTTACCTGTGAACATCTGCCCCCAATCAGCTTTTGAAAGTTCTTGTCTAATACCATCAAAATAAGTCTTCCTCCAATTTAGAATTTCAACTGTTAGATCTGGTCTATCCTTTTCCATCGCTATTTTAAAACGAATAGAATTATGATCGCTGGCTGCAATGTGCTCCCCCACTGACACCTCAGTCACCTGCCCCCCTCCAATTTAGAATTTCAACTGTTAGATCTGGTCTATCCTTTTCCATCACTATAGAATTATGATCGCTGGCTGCAATGTGCTCCCCCACTGACACCTCAGTCACCTGCCCCGCCTTAGTTCCCAAGAGTAGGTCAAGTGTTGCATCTTCTCAATATCGTAAATACATGAGCTACCATTAGATTGAGCCCTCTAGCAAAAGAAGGAATATATTAATTGATCTAATATCTGGAACATTGAATTACTATGGAAATTTACATATTGACCAGTGCTAAAACAGTGTAAAGTTCAGAATGGTGTATCTTTTTCTAAAAGCATCATGCACTGTGTTCAACAGTATCAATGTCGTGGTGCCATGTTGATCTTTGCTATCAGTTTTCCTTTCAGTTAAAGAATCACAAATGATGGCCAGGGCAAATTCCAACTAAAACATGTTTCAAGTTTCTAACAGCACCACACCTAATAGTTTATTTTCATGGGACATCCAAGTTCTTTAAAGGTACATTCTGTTATACCAATTCCTATTAGCATTTCAGACAGACTGTCACAAACATAGCTGAGTCTAAATCAAAGTGTAATTGTGGCACTAACTAACATGTTCAACTTACCTGAATTAGATTGTAAAACAGTCTAACATTGAAGGAAGTACAGAGGATTCATATTCATGCAGTGTACATGGACTTCCAAGAGGTCGTCAATAAAGTGTCACAAAATAAACTTTTCGAAGCTATAACGCATGGAATAAAAGGGCTAGTAGCAACATGAATACACAATTGGGGGCCCAGTAGGAAACAGAATCATGGCTTTTTTTGAGCTGGAGGCAGATTTACAGTGGAGTTACTCAGTGATCAGTTTTGGATCCTTGTTTTTCCTGATACATATATTTTAATGATCTTGACCTGGTGCAGAGGGCACAATTTCAAAATCTGTGGATGAAACAAAACTTCAAAGCATTGTAAACTTTAAAGACGATAATGTGGAACTTCGACAAGTTGTTGGAATAGGTAAACAGATGGCAGCTGAAGTTAAACGTGGAAAAAAGTGTAAGTGATTCACTTTGGTCAGAAAAACACAGAAAATATAAAATAAAGAGCACAATTCTCAAGGGACTGCAGGAGCAGATGGACCTGCTTGTAAATGTGCTTAAGCCTTTGAAGGTCAACAAAATAATTAATAAAGTGTATAATATTCTGGGCTTCATTAATAGAAGAATTCCGGTTCAAGAACAAGGAAGTTGAGTTGAACTGAACTTGGATAATTTTGTATTCATCTGCAATATTGCAACCAGTTCTGACCACTTCACCTTAGGAAGGACATAAAGACATTGGAGAGTGTACAGAAAAGATTCATGAGCTTAGTTGCAGGGCTGAAAACCTTCTGTTATTGAGATAAATTGGAGAAGTTAAGATTGTTTTCTTTAGAGGTAAGAAGGTTGAGAGCAGATTTAAATTATGATATTCAAAATCATAAGTGGTGATGAACAAAATAGTAAAGCAAAACTATCCCTACGCATGAAGGGATCAGTAATCAGAGGACACAAATTTAAAGTAGAAAGCAAAAGCAATGCAAGAGAGAATTTTTCATACATTAAGTGGTAAGATCTGTTTGCACTGCCTGAGAGTGTGCTGGTGGCAGGATCAGTTAAAGCATTCAAAAGGGAATGAGATTATTAACTGAAGAAGAATAATGCACAGAGTTATGGGAAAACCTTTCTACTGTCCAGCACAACAGAAATGCCCTCATTTGATTTCACTCTTATCTATCATGTGAAACCCAGAGAATCTGACAGTTGCTTCTCCACCTGTCTCTTTATAGTTACTCCACTTGTGTCATGCTGTCCCCAAAGACATTGTGTCATTTTCAATAGGATGGAAAGGTACAAATGGATGGAAATTTCTAATAGATATATTGATGCTAATCACAACCACCCATTATATTTCTACTGCCTCTATGGCTACAGGTACATAGAACATAGAAAAGTACAGCACAGAACAGGCCCTTCGGCCCACAATGTTGTGCCGAGGATTAATCTTAATGTAAAATAACCTAACCTACACACCCCTCAACTCACTGCTACCCATGTGCATGTCCAGCAGTCGCTTAAACGCCCCTAATGACTCTGCTTCCACCACCACCGCTGGCAATGCATTCCATGCATTCACAACTCTGTGTAAAGAACCAACCTCTGACGTCTCCTCCATACCTTTCTCCTAATAACTTCAAACTACGACCCCTCATGCCAGTCAATTCTGGGGAAAAGTCTCTGTCTATTGACTCTATCTATTCCTCTCATTATTTTGTACACCTCAATCAGGTCTCCTCTCTTCCTCCTTCTCTCCAGAGAGAAAAGTCCGATCCTATTCAACCTTTCTTCATAAAGCAAGCCCTCGAGTCCAGGCAGCATCCTGATAAACCTTCTTTGCACCCTCTGCAAAGCCTCTGTATCTTTCCTATAGTAGGGTGACCAGAACTGGACACATATTCCAAGTGTGGTCTCACCAGGAACTTACAGAACTGTAGCAAAACCTCACAGCTCTTAAACTCTATCCCCCTGTTAACGAAAGCGAAAACACCATATGATTTCTTAATAACCCTTTCCACTTGGGTGGCAACTTTGAGGGATCTATGCACATGAACACCAAGATCCCTCTGTTCCTCAAGACTGCCAAGAATCCTGTCTTTAATCCTATATTCAGCATTCAAATTCAACCTTCCAAAATGCATCACTTTGCATTGCTCCAGGTTGAACTCCATCTGCCATTGCTCAGTCCAGCTCTGCATCCTGACTATGTCACGCTGCAGCCTGCAATAGCCCTCAATACTATCAACTGCACCTCCAACCTTTGTGTCATCTGCAAATTTACTAACCTACCCCTCAATCTCCTCATCCAAGTCATTTATAAAAACTACAAAGGGCAGAGGCCCAAGAACAGACCCCTGTATGACACCACTCAACACTGACCTCCAGGCAAAATACTTTCCATCTACAACCACTCTCTGCCTTCTGTCAGCCAACCAATCCAGATTGCCAAATCTTCCTGTATCCCATACCTCCTGACTTTATGAATGAGCCCACCATGGGGAACCTTATCAAAAGCCTTGCTGAAATCCATATACACCACATCCACTTCTCGACCTTTATTGACCTGTCTTGTCACCTCTTCAAAGAACTCAATAACATTAGTTAGACATGACCTACCCCTCACAAAGCCATGCTGACTGCCTTTAATCACACTATGCTTTTCCAAATAGTCATAAATCCTATCCCTCAAAATTCTTTCCAAAACCTTACTGACCACAGACATAAGACTGACTGGTCTGTAATTGCCAGGGATTCTCTTATTATCTTTCCTGAAAAAGAGGAACAATATTCGTCTCCTTCCAATCCTCCGGTACGAATCCCATGGAGAGTGAGAAAGCAAAGATCTTCACCAGCGGCTGAGCAACCTCCTTTCTTGCTTCCCGGAGCAGCCTGGGATAAATCTGGTCTGGTCCTGGGGACTATCAATCTTAATGTTTGCCAAACTTTCCAGTACATCAACTTCATCAATCTTGATCTGTTCAAGTCTATATCCCAGCTCCTCAAAGTTCCCTTTCCGTAGTGAAAACTGAAGCAAAAAACTCATTTAGGGCTTCACCTATCTGCTCATACACCACGCACAAGTTCCTACACTATCCTACCTTCTCCCAATCATTCCCTTAATCCTCACGTATGAGTAAAATGCCTTTGGGTTCTCCCTAATCCTTCCTGCCAAGCCTTTCTCGTGCCCCGTCCTGACTCTCCTCGGTTCATTTCAGCAAGCCTGTAATCCTGTAAAGCTGTGCTAATTCCTTGTTTCCTTCACCCTATGTAAGCTGCCTTCTTGCTTTTGGCGAGAAGCTCCTCTGTTCTCGTTATCCAAGGCTCCTTAATCTTACCCCTTCTTACCTGTCTCAGAGGGACAAATTCATGCATCACTCACAACAACTGCTCCATAAACACCGTCTCCACATGTCTGCTGTGCCCTTCCTGTGGAACAATTGCTCCCAGTCTGTATTTCCCAACTCCTGTCTGATAGCATCGTAATGTGGGATAACTCAGAATTACATTTTAGGTTATAAGCATCTTTTACAGGAGGTTATTTGAATAAGAAAAAACTCAGTTGATTTTAAAAGATTAGAGAATTAACAAGAGAAATTACATAAGACCCTGAAGTGGTATATATCCAGCACATCACATCCAGCATGATTCTTTAAAAGAATAGTACATGTGCTTTGGCTCCAATCATTTAGTACATTTCACACCATTAAGATCAATTTGTCAAAAGCTGAAAACTTGCCAATGCTAAAAATTAAGTACAAGAGTAAAATGCAAGAAGTGATAGATATATTTTAGTGTAGACTTTTTGTTTCTATTGCAAATAAACTAATCCACATCACATTGTATATTTCCTCTCATTCTTTCTATCCATTATTCTATACAGAAAAAATGGAAATGTATCAGGCATGTTTGGTATAAAGATCTAAATGATATTTAAAGAATGGCTTACAGCATTTTTTAAAACTCCTGTAGATTTAAGTATCTTGTATTTGAGGAAATAATTAATTATTCATTCCAGTGAAGATCTACTCGAGCTGATAATTGTTTCGATATATCAATTAAAAGCCTCCAACCATGTGTACCATTCCATCATAACAAATCAAGATGCTAATTGGATGAGTTCTTTTTTATTCTTCCCTCAAAAGCCCTATAACTGAGCTATAAGATTTTTAATTTTCTGGGCTGTGAATTAATTAAAATGTTTACGCGTTAAAACGTAAGCAAATCTAATCACAGTTTTGACTATACATTTTATAGAAAGGAGATACGCATTTTCAAAAAAATAGAAAAACATTAATGTACTGAAATGGTTGATAACAAATTGCTCTTATTTCTTTGATCTAACTGACGAAAAATAATTCTGGTGAAAATTATTTCTCAGTACTGCTGCCCCATGCTAATTTTTAGGGGCAGCGGGTTGGGATGGTATTGTTTCGATGCAAAGTCCTTCCAGCCGTTTTTGAGTATAAAACATTGGCAGGAAGAAATGAATCAGGAGAAAGCAGATGATACTGTTTGCTCAACTTCTCCCCCTTACATCAACACTGACTTGGTGGCAGGGGGAAGAAGGTGTGTAGAGAAAGTAGGAGACAAAACGCTGATGAAGAGTCATCTAGACTCGAAACAATAGCTTGCTCTCAGTCCCCGGATGCTGTCTGACCTACTGTGATCTCCAGCATTTTGTTTTTTCAGTACAGATCCCAGCATCTGCAGTAATTTGCTTATACAAGTCAGTCTTCCTCTTTTGATTCACTCCCTTAGAATCAAGGATGATGTCCTACCACTCTGGTTTGATGGATTCCCATTTGGTTGATAGAGTCTACAGATCCTGCATTGGAGCTATCACATGGTGGACAGGTGGCACTCAAAAGACTGGCTGAAAGGGTTGTTTGGAGTTTGCACACTCATCCAAAGCCTGGATTCTTAGCAATCTTGTTACTAGTGTTTTAAATTCAAATTTAATAGCCTCAGATCAATTAGCTACAGTCTTATATTATGATGTACACAACAAATTACTAAATACCATGTGACAGATTGTTACTTTTTCCAAAAGAAAGCAAAAATATGATGTGAAACAACATTTTGTCTGAACCCAGTTGTGTGTGTGTGTTGGTGAATGGACATCAAAAATTCTCTGTCTGTCAATTAGACCTTATCTTTTCTGGGCAATGGCTTTTTGTCACAGATACTCCAGACTTATTGACACTGTCTGGCTCAGACAAATTCAATGGAGTCAGAACTTGATTAGTTTTGGGGGACAATTCTTGAACATCTAAACATCTTAACCCAAATACCACTGATTAATAAAACAAGAAATTTAAAGTTTTTAAAAAAGGGATTATAACTGGTGTATAATTATGGAAGAACTAGTAAATTAAGATTTAACAAGCCAAAATATTACATCAGGGAGGGTAAAATAGAAAGAGAAAACAAGTTTATGAAGAAACAATGAAGTGATTTGCAAATTGAAGAAAACACATTTTGTTTGAGGAAGTTGTGCCACTTTCAAGGATATCCAGTAATTGTGCAAAGAGAAACATTCAAGGAGAAATAAGGGTGGAGCACTGAGAGTAAAAACATAACTAGAAGACTAAGGTCCAACGTATCAAAAGAATGAAATAAAAGCAAATTAAGAATTTATATTTAAAAAAAAATAAAAATTGAGTTTTCAATTTGGTTTATTCATACAGGACAATGAGACTAGCACTAGTGGTTGGCTGCACCCTGCATAGATTGAAGTAATTTAGCTACTTATCTGTGATTTATAGAGAACAGTAGAATATCCTATATATCCAATCAAGGACATATCTTTCGGCATCCTCCTAACATTATCATCTCTCAGCTTCGGGGTCTTGCTTGGTTACAAAAAAGATACGGTTCTCTACGGGTCTCCATTGTATTTCGTCTACATTATAGCGTGTATTTAAAACAAAGCAGTACAAATTGAGGGAGACAGGTCGATTTAAATTGTCACCCTAACGAAACAAATACCAAGTATATCTTGTCTCGATTCATACTTGTGCCTGTATGTCTGAAGGGAGTAATTGGATCAGATTTGATAGTGTTGTCTATTTTGTGCTGCTCTGAATATTAATAAGTCCTGCTCTACACCTGTTTGCTCGGGAAGTCACACAGTTATTCACTTAATCCTAATTCAAATTTAAAGGGGCAATTAGAAGGAAATAGGAATTACGTCTCTAAACTGGTTGATTTATGCGGTGTTTGCAATTTATAGGATACAAAACAATTAATTTACGTGTGTAAAGAACAGTACACTAATCCGACCGGCCCTGGAGCTTTTAAAGACTTGCATCATATGTTGGGCTAATTTAAAACTTGCATAAGAAATTACTCAGAATGAAACCATTCATTTTGAAAAGTGCATAATAGTAGTTGTCCCTGGTATTTCTGCTAGCTCATTACACTGAAAGGTTAAGAAGACTTTATTTTTCAGATTCAGTATTTATTTCCCCCATTTCAGCTCAACATGGTGCATTTCAAAGAGAGATAAAAAGAATAAGAAGCTTTTCATTCGCTACCACTTAATTTCCTGATTGCCACGCGGATCTCGGTAATGAATGTAATTGCTACCTTTGATGAAAATACCATTATCTAGATCACACATAACATGTGAAACGGGTTTTTTAAACCATAGCCACTGCGATCTCTAATTATGCGTGCACTAAGTGGCGCCTTAACAAAAGAGGAACGGTGTTCACAATTACTGCGAATTCAAGCAAGCCAAATTTACACAAAAGAGAGATTAGATTTGCTACACGCTCGACAAAGCCCATTCCCCTGATTAATTTCCGCAAAACTGAAACGATATTCTCGCTTTAAATAGAGCATCCCCGACTCAGAGCGATCTGGGTTTGAGATGTGGCACTTCTAGATCGCCTTATTGTGAAAAAGATTGCGAATTGTTCTGCTTTGTGCTTCTGCATTACATGAAGAAACATTTGTTTCGTCTCGTCTCGGCTCTTCGACAATCCAGTTTATCATCTCACCCTTTTAATGAGCATAATAACGATTAAACAAACCTAAATCAAATTCTCACTCTTATTTGAATGGAGCGTACGTTGCTTGTAATTAAGATTCGGGGACCATTTATTGTAATATTGTTCCGAGGCAGACACAGTCACGATGTAAATATAACCTTTTGGGCAATGGTTACGCTTGGAAATTTTCTTTTAGGCTTTGGGTTTCGTTTTAGATTTTATACCAATGTTGAAGTCAAAACTGACCATTACAAAGCAAACGTTTCCAATTGTTAAGCCTGCTCCAGGATCAATAGTCTAATTTCAACTCTCACTTCATTGCAACGTGTGAGTTGTATTGCATTGTCAGATGTACTACCAGACAAGTGAGATGGAAACTGAAGCCTAGCTTGGCACAAGTTGAAAAGATGACTAACCTTTAATTCCGAACCAGCATTAAAAACGGATTTGGAAGAAGTATTCTGTCCACTTGGAACCTCTCCATGTTTCAATAACCCATTGATATTACTGTCTTTCCAAACCTGAAATGGATTTGCACCAATTGCACGTTGTAAATACACGTTCTGTGATGCTTGAAGTTCTCTGCCAGAAGAATACTGCTTCCCTGACGTAATGTTTAATGTTAGGAAGGTGCAGGTAGGCCAATCCTTCTCAGCAAGTTAAAAGCTTAGTGCTAAGTCAGATTAGTTTGAACAAACATCTCACCACTTTTCAAAACTGCAACATTGCTAGAATAAAAATATTCCTCAAAATGACAGGCAACTTATTTGGCCCAGAGATGTGCTTCTGACTTTTGAGTCATAACAGTACAGAAACAGGCCTTTCAGCCCAATTTATCTATGCTAACTAGTCCCATTTGCCTGCACTTAGTCTGCATCTCTCTAAATCTTTCCTATGTGCCTGTCCAAATGTCTTTTGGATGTTGTAATTGTACCCACCTCCACCACTTCCTCTGGCAGCTCATTCCATATACATAACACCCTCTGTGTGGAAAAAGTTGCCCCTCTCCACATATTGATCCCATTACTAAGATTGTCTCTCTCTTCTCCTTTATAATAGTGCTTGTAATATAATTACGAGATTGCATCAGGACATCTATTACTGAAACACTCTCCAATATATTTGTTTACCTCCAATCTTAATGTTCCAGGTGATAATTTCAATACACTCTTGAATGGCCTCCTCATTCTGTCCTGTATACCTATGGTCATGCAAACTCTCCCTATCTTGTACCAAATCCTGCTCACCCAACACACTTGAGCTCTTTGGCTTATATTGATGAGCAACCAGTCTCTTTTAAAATTCTCATTCTTAATTTTCACTTCCCTCTAAGGCCTTGCTGTTTACTATCTCTTTTGACCTTCTTTAGCCTGGCAATCGTCTGAAATATCTATGACCCAATTCCGATCTCAAGGACTTCACTGACTTTTATTACCTCACCTTCAGTTACCATAGTTCCAAGTTCTAGAATTTCCTCCCCAAACCACTGTTCCTCTCTTACCTCTTTTAAGAGGTTCTTTCAAACAAACCTCTTTGTCAAAGCTTGAGGATGTTTGCCTACTATCTTCTTATGTAGCTCAGTGAAAAATTTTGGTTAACTGTGATCCACTTTGGAAGCCTGTTACTGTTTGGTTTTAGCGTTGTCAAGAGTTGGTTTGGGAATTTAGTTTTGAGTCATACTGCCGTATCACAGTTATCTGCATTTGAAACTAGTTTGTACGAGAGGCTATTGGGACTGTAAAATCTTAGTTTTATTGCACCGTAAGTATGACTCCGATGACTATATTTTTCACCCCTGGTTTTCATCATTATACACACTGTAGACAATCTAAGCAAGAAAAATTATTCAATCCAGTAAGTGAGCCATGTAGACTTCATTGAAACATGGTCTGCGTTGAATGATTTACCTTAGCTCTTTACCTTAGGGGCAGCATAATGGCTCAGTGGTTAGCACTGCTGCCTCACAGTGTGATGGACTTAGGTTTGATTCCAGCCTCGGGCGACTGTCTGTGTGGAGTTTGTACATTCTCCCTGTGTCTGTGTGGGTTTCCTCCGGGTGCTCCAGTTTCCTCCCACAGTCCAAAGATGTGCAGGTCAGGTGAATTGGCCATGCTAAATTGTCCATAGTTAGGTGCATTAGTCAGAGGGAAATGGGTCTGGGTGGGTTACTCTGCGGAGGGTCGGTGTGGACTGGTTGGGCTGAAGGGCCTGTTTCCACACTGTAACGAAGCTAATCTAATGGTGGAAGAAGTATTACAAGTTGTCCAAGTATCTTACATCTCATTGTCATTGTGTGACTCCTTGTGCAAATTATATACGTGTTAATATGTGGTGAGGAAAACATTCAATTGGCTGTGATGTATTTTGCAGTAGAATAGCTTGATAACCCTCACTATTAAGGTTCATATATTACCAGCACCTTATTATAGCTCAGCAAAGAGTCAATAGGTGGAGCATTCAACTATGGTAGGAGTGTAAGGGCACAATTCAATTGCCCATCCCTGCTGGTCTGGCGGAGGTGTCTAATAGGTGGCTGGCCTGATATCAGTTTTGCAAAGAAAACAAAGAACTGTGGAAGCTGGATATCAGAAACAAAATCAGAAATTGCTGGAAAAACTCAGCATCTGTGGAGAGGAAGCAGAGTTAGTGTTTCAGGTTCAGCTTTTTTCCAGCAATTTCTGATCAGTTTTGCAATACCCAAAGTTGAAAACTCCATCCTATAACGTCAGGATAGAGTATAAATGAAAGGAAAAATAACTTTTTACCTTATATGAGATATAAAGCCTGCAATTAAAAAGTGAGGCCTTTAAAACTCCCAAAAATTGGAACTGTAATAAAAATTGTGGCAGATCGATATTATATTGCCCAACTGCTTTGCTTCCTGAAAGAGATCAGTTTCGTCTGACAGGGATTAGTATGGCAAAATTCTAAATCTGGATATTATCCCTATCAGGATAACATCAGTCTCTAAGCCAAACATTGGCCTGTAGCCAAACAACTCACAAAAGAATCTGGCTGTCCAATAAAAAGGTGAGACATACTGCACCTTAGTGCTTTGACAGAGGAACACAATGAGATAAATGACAGCATAAAATCGGAGGCAGCTAAAGAAAATTGGAAATGCTGCAGTGGTGCCAGCTATTTTTGAAAGGATTGTAACTTTTTACCTTATATGATTTTCTTTAGTAAATGCCAAATAATATTCAAGTATATTTCTTCAAATAATGCGCATAATTTTTAATATTAACCTCCAATCAACTCTAAAAGATATTCTAGTCTCTGTCTCCGTGGCTATTTAAGCAAAGCAACTCATGATCTAATAGCCCTCAGTTCAGAACCCTTTCCTTTTCATTTCTTCCTTCATAATTTCAGTAAGAATCCTTAATATCTGTCTCTTTGTTTCCCATTTATCCACAGTAACAATTGTCCTACACTACTTGCCTAATTTATAATCCTATATTTCACTATTCCTTTCCTGGTCATGTGACATTTCTACAGTGATGTTTCTACTTATCGCTTTACTATTATGTCTTCTAGTTCTGTAAGAAATGTTGGGTCCTATGACCATTTCTTTCTCCAGTCCTCTTTAATACTCCTTTTCTGAGCACAAGTGATTGGCTTCCTTGCTCCTGTCTCTCTCTTCCACAGAACAATTTTTAGTCGAACCACCCCCCCCGCCCCCAATTCCAGCCAGTCCCTCTCCTTAACCTCCAATCACAAATCTTCATTTTTCAATTGATCCCCAGGCACAATTTCCCTTTTGTCTTATGCTAGTGTGCTGTCATTTTCTCCCCAGCTTAAATCTCTATCTTCTATTAACCCCAGTCACCTATACTTTCTTCTACCTGAGCTTTAACCTCACTCTAGACCCTGATAACACTAACTCTGCACCTCTACTATCTCTATCCCTCTGTCTCTTAACCCCTTACTGCTCTTAACCCCTCACTGCTCTTAACCCCTCACTAACTCCCATCAACTCTATCAACTAATCCCATTTATTTCTTTCCCATTCTTTCTACCTCTCCACATTGGGAATTTGAAACACTGAACACTAGTTTTCATGTGACAGCAGCCAGTGGTATCATTGGATGGGGGAGGGGGTGGTGATGTAGGGAGAAGAGGATGTGATGGGAAATTTATAAGGCAAAGATCTTCCAAGATGCTAACAGCAGTGCCTGAGCAAATGATAGTCTATTCCATGATATAACCTTGATGTGGAGGTGCTAGTGTTGGGCTGGGGTGGACAAAGTTAAAAATCACACAAAACCCGGTTATGGTCTAACAGGTTTATTTGGAAGTAATAGCTTTCAGGGTGCTGTTCCTTCATCAGGTAGTCTTGGAGGATTGGTAACCCTAAGTGAAGCATGTTGATGACAATAAATTTCTATTATCTATATACTGTAAAGACTACTTTTATTTTTTGGACTATGGACTAAAATGTGGAAAAAGATACGACTGTGGAAGAAGATGTTACAAGTATTTTTTTCAAAAACAAGTTTCTGGAACTCATTGTCAGTTGTATCTTCAATGTTGTCTTATTCAAGTAGTGGGGAAGGATGACAGAGTTCTGTGGAGACAGTTCTATGGCCTCATTCCTGATGAAGGACTCCTGCCTGAAACATCGATTTTCCTGCTCCATGGATGCCGCCTGACCTGCTGTGCTTTTCCAGCAACACACTCTCAACCTTAGTTCTGTGGGCAGTTTTGCCAACTGACAGACCTTTGATTGTTTTTCTTTAAAACCAGGACTAGTTTGTGTGTTCAGGAGTACTCATCATAGTAACAATCTCTTGATTGGTTGCTGTGTGAATGGCTTTGAAAATGGAAAACACAGCAGAAACATTGAGATTATGAAAAAGAGAGCACCTAAGTCCACCTCATTTTCTCTCTCTTCTTTGGGTGAAAAAGTAAAAGAAAGTTCTAAGCAGCTAATTACTCCCTGTTTCTCCAAATCCCCTTCTTGAAAGGAAAGGAGGAAATGCCCATATTCAGATTCACTGAAAGGGTGAATCTTCAACAAGTGAATACATGAGTGGGAATTGATACATCCACAACCTCATATCTTTATCAAAGAGTCAAAAAGAATTTGGAAGGAGCTGAAGGAAAGTAACTCAACACCTGTAACCTGGACTGGTGACACAACTGAGCTTCACTGACTTTTTTGGTCCAATCCCGCCCTAATATTTGTACCTTGTGTTGTCTCTCTGTGCATCAGTTTGTATGCGTATAGACATATCTTTTAAAAATGGTAGAATTCAAGTTATATTATTAGAAGATATCAATTCTTGTTTCTATTTTGCCATTGGTTAAAACAGTTTGATTGCAATAAATAGTAATTTTATCATTAGTTATAAAACCTGGTGTGCATACTCTCGATAACCTGAATTAGACAGTTAGATAAAATTAGCCAATTTTGTGGTTTAATCAAATTTTCACATGTGCGACTACTCTAGAAATAGTGGGGCTTTATTTACAATGCACCACCCTTGGGAATGATCTTAAAAAAAGACAATATGGTATGAATTAAAATCTGTAATCTAATCTTTCTATAGATATGTTATATAAAACAGCATGATACAATATCATCTGGATCACACAACTAGATCATTATTTTCTAATCAGTCTCAGCTTTCCATTCTGTGCTGTATCCATTAACTAATAAAATTGAACAAATGGGAAGGTGAAATGTAGAGCACTGTAATTTCTTTTGCCTATGAGAAAATAGGATATAGCTCAGCAAATACAATTGGTATTTATGTGCTACCTTTGTTGCTTTAAAAGAACTGCATAAATACAAATTGCCATTGTTGAATCACTTATCCTTATTTGTTAAGTTTTTATACTGAGTATTAATGCACATTTTCTTTTGAAATCACAAATTAATTTCTTTGAAGGATCTCTATCTTTGGCAAGTGTGTAGAAATTCAATAATAGTCATTGTGGAGATGTGAATCTGTAGTAACTTCATTGTGTTTAATTTTTATGCCCACATTAGTTCTAGTGTTCAGCAATATTTTAATCCATTGAAATTGCAAGTTGTTTGTCTCTTACATATCAATTTCTACATACGCTGAATGGTGAATGGCATTCACTACATGTATGTAGCAGAATTTTGAACATTGATAGTTCCAGTGTGGGCTAGGAAAGGATGATATATAGTACTGGAAAAGTAGTATTCTCTCAAAGCTGTAGATTATCTTTGCTTTAAGTAGGTCCAGGCCATTGTATTACACCCAACATTGACAACATCGTCACGTAACAGTACATTGCTCGCAGCATACCTTCCTTGAGATGAGAATGATACAGGTTTTACAGTCAGCAGCCCTCACCATTGATATTGAAGAAAGCAGCCCATGAAGATCTAGCAAGGTTTCTTGATATTAATTTTATTTAAAACAGCTACAGAGAATCTGTGGCATTTAGCAACAGTAATGTCATAAAGCAGGCTAAGTGACTGCCAACATTGAAGAATTCCCACAAACACTAAACCAGGAAGTCAATAAGAAGGTTTTGATTATTCCCTTTTATAATTTTATTGAAGTAATGAATGGGGCTTATACATGAGATTGAGGGAGAAACTGAAGTATCATAAACAAGCTCTTTTTAAACGTATGAAATTTTTATCTATGGAATTGGCAAACTTATTTTATCCAACAAATGAACATTTTCAGGGTCAATGAGGTTCTTCAAGAGCAAACAAAGAATGTGATTAAAATCCTCCTATGATTGATTAAACACAGCAGAATACAGTGTAAAAAGTGTAAATTCATGTCAGTTCAGTGATTTGTGATCACTATATTCCCTGAAACTGCATGGAGACACCTGCAACCGGAAGTCAGCATCCACCTACCATAGCTGATCTCCACTGCAAGATTCTTAATACTATATACTGTGGAGAAACAGAGAATTACTGATCGCAGTTTCTAAGTTTCTGTATTTAACTGTGTATGAGTAGATGCTTCCAGTTTCACAAGAGTAATTAAAGTGAATACCAACACTTTAGTTTTGCTGTTAATTGCAAAATCTCGACAACATTTTGAAATAATGAAGCACACATTTCAGCATGCAGCTTACTGACCTTATCTCAATTTCACAATAAAAGGCAGGTCAAAGTTAATACGATAACAAGTAGTTAAAAAGCTTTGAACTGATTTATGTTTTTTGATTCAACTACTACTGCTTACTAAAAGTCACAGACTTGGATGGGCTCTCTCTAGGTCAGTAATAACAATTGCTTTTTAACACGGTATCTTTAACATAATGAAACATCCTAAGACACCTCATGGGCAGGTTACATAGCTGAATGATATTAGGTGATATTAGTACAGATGGCCTCAGGCTTTGTTGTAGGGGTATTTTAAGCAACATCTTAAAGAAAGGAAAAGAAGTATAAGGATGCCTTCCAAAGCTGAGAAGCAAAGTAACTAAAGGCACACTCGCCAATAGTGAAACAATAAGGATACTCAAGAGGGCAGAATTAGAGGAGCCTAGTTAACTTGGAGGTTGTGAGCTGAAGAAGATTACAGAGATAATGGAGGGCAACACCATTGGCAGACTTGAAAGCAAAATCAGACATTTTAAACAAAAGCAGAAATTGCTGGAACAACTCAGCAGGAATGGCAGTATCTGCAGAGAGAAAACAGAGTTAATGTTTTGGGTCTAGCGACCTTTCTTCAGAATTTTCTGGAGCAGTCTGAATGTTTTCTGTCCACAGATGCTGCAAGATCTGCAATATTGTTTTTGATTTCCAGCATTTGCAGTTGTTCGGTTTTTATGGAAATTTTAAAATTGAGGTATAGTATATCAAGGATCCAGTCTAGGTTAGCTAGCATTAGAGCAATGGTGTTAAGTAGGGCATAAGAAATAATGTTTTGGATAACTTTATCAGGGGAAGAATGTGGAGGCTGATTGGAATAGTCAAATCTAGAAGTAAAAAGGATTACTAAAGACTATAGTTTATTTGGGGTTTCCTGACATACAGAAATGTGTTATCAAACTAAGAATAAATAATGTCACTATAGCAATGATAAACATTAATAATCTAGTATTATCAACTTGAAAATATTTTTCATCTTTTTAAATGCATTAAACAAATTCATATTCATTCTTAATATTAAATTAATTAATTGAAATAACCAGCATTTAATATAGAGGTAAGTTGAATTTCAAAAGTTAAACTGAATGTTTCTAAGTGAAACTAATATAAGCATTTTTAACCCAGTTTACACAGGTGATTGAATTCAATTTGGACCTATTGATCAGAACTGAATTCAATCTCCCTTAGCATTTAAGTGGCACCTTCTCCCTCAAGCAGTACTGCTTCTGATGACTGTGTATTGATAGCTCTGTGTTGTACATTACTGAAGGAACAAACTTCAATAAAACATAGATTACAAAAACCAAAACAAACAAAATGATTTTACAGGAGGACACAAAATCAATTGAAACTTAAATTTAACCATTATATGCAAACACAATTCAAGCTGTTTTCAGCTGAAATGCAATAATGGAAGGAAGTCCTGTTGGGTTTATAGTTCTAGCCAATTAAATTAAACTTGATTGCTCACTGCTTATACATTGTTTGATTTTAAACAGCTTCCACTTTAATGTAAAATCAGACTGGAAGTAACCATATAACCAGGATTAAGATTAATTTATTTGCTGCTTGTGGGCTTTTAGTGTCTACAAACAGTACAATGCCTCATACACCCATGTAATAACAGTATTTACAATATAATCACTGAAAATAAAACATTTTGGGGCACCCTGAAATGCATAAGCTTTTTAGTAATGTAAATAATTTATTTCTGAGTTATATAATGAACATGATAATTAAAAACAATGGTTTTAAGTCAGATGATGATATATTAATTTCAGTAACAATGTCAACAGTCCTGTACTGATTTCAGAAGAAAGTTTTACTAATATGTTTGATCAGGCTTGTTTAATTAGCTGTTAAAGCTTAATTTATGCAGCTTATCCGCTTTCCATTACTGATGTGAGCTCAATTTTGACACGAGCCTCACTTCTTTTGAATCAACGATAGGATTTATTTTTACAGTTTGAATTTGTCATAAAGTCATGTCCTTTGAATGATTAAACCACTTTCAGTGATGTACCATTCTAAATCTTAAATGATAAAACAGCCATGGGATGGAGAGAGCTTTTTTTTTAAATGTCCAGTTTAATAATAGCAACATCTTTCAATATTTTCACTAAACAGGTTCTGGTTGGGAGCAGTGGGTCCTGGAATACAATTTCTCTCAAAGGTTGAATGTTGTTCAGTTCGTGTCAATGTTATTGTATCTGGTTGCATGTGTCATTAGCTTATGACTTCAAATAACTGTTTTAAAATATCAACTTAATTTCCAAACCATAAATCTCTAATTACAGTTGTTCTATTAGGAAACTACTTTATCAATTTGAGTTATGTGGGTGATTGTATAGTTTTACTAATAATTCTTATTGTATAAAATAAACTGTTGCTGACTGAACAGATGAAGCATCACCTACTAATTATGATACAGATTTGATGATATGCAATTCTGTTTCCTCATCCCTGTACCCCCCAAAATCTGGCTCAATAATCTTTTCCTCATACTAAGCATGACATCCTTGACATTTTAAGCATATCCAGTTTGCCAGAGAGAATTCAATGCAAATGCAGCTAATAATCATTTCAAAATGTGATGAAAGGGACTGTCAATTTCTAATCTTATTTATGTTACAATTGGATCAACACTGAGTTTATCCATACTAACCTTACCCTTTAGGCTCTTAAGCAAGTAGTTCGACTGAGTTTTTTAAAGGATTAAGAAGGAAAGGGTCTTTGTAATGTTTTGCTCTTTGCTGGTATTGATCATTTTCTTGTGCATAAAACCAAAGAATGACTTTCTTTTACAAACATCCTTTCACTTTATCAATAATTTGCACTAAAGAATCTTAAAATAAAACTGAGTCAACATATTGCTTTTAATTTCTACTTCATTACTTATTAATTGCATGCATAACATTGTTTTCACTGTGGCTAATCTTTTGTTTAATCAATGTAATCAATGGTGGGTGGCACGGTGGCACAGTGGTTAGCACTGCTGCCTCACAGCGCCGGAGACCCGGGTTCAATTCCCGCCTCAGGCGACTGACTGTGTGGAGTTTGCACGTTCTCCCCGTGTCTGCGTGGGTTTCCTCCGGGTGCTCCGGTTCCCTCCCACAGTCCAAAGACCTGCAGGTCAGGTGAATTGGCTATGCTAAATTGCCCGTAGTGTTAGGTTAAGGGGTAAATGTAGGGGTATGGGTGGGTTGCGCTTCGGTGGGTCAGTGTGGACTTGTTGGGCCGAAGGGCCTGTTTCCACACTGTAATGTAATCTAATCTAATCTAATCTTAACACTAAGATGTTCCTTCAGCAAAATTCATATTTCAAAGAGGAGTTGCCAGTGTGAGTATTGTATCTCCTTTCATAATATTTAGGATTAGCTGTCATTTTAGTGGGATATTCTTTCAATTGTCATGAAAATTGTGTTTTTTTATACCCACCTACTTTTTTTCCCATACCCTCACACATTTATTTCTGTTCAAATAATCATCCAATGCCCGCTTGGTAAACCCCACTACAAACCTTCCCCTAGCCTGAAAAATATTCACTGACCACTATTCTCTTTTCCATCATACTCAGTCAATTTTATGTCCATGTGGCTTCTGTCCCTTTTATTCCATGAGCTTTCATAAAGTTTGTCAAACACTGTATTGAATGCCTTTTGAAAGCCCACATATACCAAATCAACAGAATTACCCATTTCAACCCTTTCTTTTTCCTCTTCAAAAAACTCCAGCAAGTTAGTCAAACATGATTTCTCCTTTAGAAATCTACATTGGCTCTTTCTAAACAATCCACATTTTTCCATGTGACTCCCAATACTAACTGGAACAATTGTTTTGAGAAACTTCTCCACCACTGAAGTTAAATTGATTGGTCTATAATTGCTGAACTTTTCCTTGCAACGTATTTTTGAATAAGGGTGGATAATGTCTGAATTTTATTATCCACCTTAAAGAAATGAGTTACCTCTTTACAGTTTTCTGTTAAGAGTTGTGGGTAGTTTGTTGTGGACAATGATGTTGATTATGGATTATTGCAATGCGCAGGATAAAGGATATTTGAGTTTTAATGCAGAAAGTGGGCATCCTTATCCAAAAATATAGATAGATACTGTTAGAATTAATTATATATTGGTATAAACTAAGAGGAGTTTGACAGACCACTCAGAAAATATGTGCTTATTTTAATGGCCATTGATCCAAATTAAATCTCCATACAGTCATTTTTCACAATAAAATTATATTAAGCCAATCCATAAGTAAATAAGAGGATTCTACCTATGCGATCAGAATTATTTTTGTATGATTTTATTTACAAGTATGAGGTCCACATCTGCTGTGACCAAAGGAACTGTGAGACTGCTTGTAACGTACTGCAGCAACTCAAATAATCAGCTCGAGACTTATGCTAAAGCATCCAAAATACTTTCTCTTTGCTGCTTTTATGCTAACACTCGGGTATTAATTTTGATTTAAGTATAGAGAACCATTTCCTGGCAAATAACAGTTAGTTAAGTAACAAATTGGACAGTAAATAGGCAAAGTAACTAGACAAAGATTTAGCAAACAGTGCCTAATGTGGGGAAATGTAAAATTATCCATTTTGCCTGTGAGATCTTTTTATCTAACTAGTGAGTGATTGCAGAGCTCTGAGAAGAAGGAGGATCTGGGTGTTCAAGTGGATGAATCACAAAAGGTCAGCATGCAGGTACAGCAAGTGATTAGCAAAGTGAGTAGAATGTAACTGTTTATTGTGGGAGGATTGAATACACAAGTCTGGGGATATGCTTATGTTTTACAGTGTATTGGTGTGACCACAGTTGGAGTACTGTACACTATACTGGACTCCTTATTTAACGAAGGATGTAAATGCTTTGGAAGCAGCTCAGAGAACATTTATTAGAATTAAGATTAGAATAAGCAAACTATCTTAAGTGGAATGGTTGGACAGGAAAAGACTCATACCTTCCGGAGTTTGGAAGAGTTAAGAGGTAATTTGACTGAAGCATTTAAGACCTGAGCAGTCTTGCCAGGGTGCATGTAGAACGGTGTTTCCTCTTGTGGGAGAATCTGGAACTAAAGGTGACTATGTGTTGCTGGGAAAGCGCAGCAGGTCAGGCAGCATCCAAGGACCAGGAGAATCGATGTTTTGGGCATAAACCCTTCTTCAGGAATTCCTGAAGAAGGGCTTATGCCGGAAACGTAGATTCTCCTGCTCCTTGGATGCTGCCTGACCTACTGCGCTTTTCCAGCAACACATTTTTCAGCTCTGATCTCCAGCATCTGCAGTCCTCACTTTCTCCTAAAGGTGATTATTTCAAAATAAAGAGTTTCTGTTTAGGATAGAATTTTTTTTTGTCTCACAGAAGTCTGAGTCTTTGGAATGCTCTCCTTAAAAGGTGGTAGAACAGGGGCAGAATCTTAGAAGGGCCTGAATGATATGGGCAGTGGTGAGATTTGTAACAGAATCATATCAAAAGTCCAATGAGGCCACTCTTGACATTGGGACCACTTTGTTGCATCTTTTCTTCATTTACTGAGTAGGGAGGTGAGTTTTTCACTCGGCAACGGCAAGTTGCCAAAAGGAAGGCGATTGGTAGTTTGTTAAAAAAAACCTTGCTAACGTGACAACTTACCTCATTATTATTCGGCTTCCGTTATTAACAAATGTGTTGAATAAGCGAGACGGTGAGAATATTGACAGGGAAGTCAGAGCCAGTACTTAGTGAATTAAACTCACTGCTGGCTATGAAGAGTTGTAAGGATAGTTTGTGCTAAGAAACAGGTACCCAGGTTCACAGATTGGACCAGGCTGCTTGCTTTCTTAGTGCTCGCTCACTTCTCATCTACCTACATGTTGCAGTGTTCATGCACTGCATTACCTTGTCTGGCCATGCAATGTCTATTATTGCATTGGCATTTCAGCCAGAGTCATAGGCTATCATTATTACACTATTGAACAGCTCTTTCATGCAGACACACAGATAAACTGATTGTCATGTTTGTCAAGAGTAATCTGCCTGAGGAGAGGGGATGTAGGGGTCCATCATTATGTACAGTACACTGAGAAATCTAACACATACACAATGTGCCAACTATCTTTGTGGCAAACATACTGCACATTCTTTTAACAAAATGGCCATGTCTGAAATTGGGTAGGAGCTAGTCCTCAGTTCGGTCAAAGAGGTCTGTAGAAGTGGGAGTTACAGGTGGCCAGTTTGGCACATTCAATTGTGCATCTACAAATATATCAGGACCAATATTATTGCTAAGCTGCACAGTGCCACTCCAATGTTCCACACTCAACAATTGGCATCAGCACACCAAAATTAACTTTCAGTTCCAGAAATCACTGCTGCACACTGGCCTTTGAGACCCCCCCACACAGCTGGTAAGAGGTTTAGAGGGAATACCGCTCAGGACAGTGCCCGATGCCATCTGTGCAATGTCACACTAGATTCATTTCCCCATGTCAAGATCAGTGCTGCAGTCCGGGCAGTGGGATTTGTAAACATAGCTGGCTTCCCCCAGGAAGAAGGTGCCATTGACTGCACACACATGGCACTGGGAGAACTATATCACAACACTGTGAAATTCATCAACAGGAAGGGGTTCCATTCTGAGCATGAATGTTTGAGTGACCTGTGATCATTGTTACCACTTCCTGAGGGTGTGTGCCCACTACCCTGGCAGCTGTGATGGCTCCTACATCTTGGAGCACTCTCGTGTACCTGGCATGTTTGAGGGCCCAGAGTCTTACAAAGCTGACTACTGGGGGAGTGGAGGTGACCCACTGTGACCTTGGATCATGACCTCATTGTGAAACACGTTGCATCTGAGGTGCAGGAGAGTCAACGTTTTGGGCATAAGTCCTTCATCAGGAATGGGGCTTGTGAGTTGGGGCTGAGAGATAAATGAGGGGGGTGGGGTGGGGGGAGGAAGCTGGGAAAGGATTGATGGATGAAGGTGAGGGAGAAGGTGATAGGGCAGAGGGGGCAGTGAGAGCAGTGCCAAGTCAGAGTCTTGGGACTGGGATAACGTGGGGTGAGGGGAAATGAGGAAGCTCTTGAACTCCCGTGTGGTTGCAGGGTCTCATGATGGAATATGAGGCATTCCTTCTCCAGGCGCCGTATGGTAATGGGTTTGGTGGTGGAGGAGGCCCAGGACATGCATATTCTTAATAGAGTAGGGGGGGGATTTGGAATGTTCAGTCATGGGGCAGTGGGGTTGGTTAGTGCGGGTGTCCTCAACATGTTCTCTGAAACGATCTGCAAGAAGGCATCCTGTCTCCCCGATGTAGAGGAGACCAAAGGATTCAGTAGATGACATTGGTAGAGGTACAGGTGAATTTCTGACAGATGTGGAAGGATCTTTTGGGGCCTGGGATGGAGGTGAGGGGAGTGGTGTGGGCACAGGTTTGCACTTCCTGCAGTGGCAGGGAAAGGTGCCAGGAGTGGGTTGTGGGCTGGTGGGGTGTGTGGACCTGACGAGGGAGTCACAGAGGGAATGGTCTTTTTGGAACACTGATAGGGGTGGGGAGGGAAATATATCTCTGGTGGTGGGGTCCGTTTGGAGGTGGCAGAAGTGGCGGAGGATGATGCGTTATATGCAGAGATTGTTCTGGTGGAAGCTAAGGACCAGGGGGGTAAAACAGACAATGGGTGGACTAGTCTGGTGTGATGGTTGGGTTTGCTATCTAGATTAGACCAAACACAGTGTGCCATGTCATCCTGGTGTGCTGTGTTCTACACAACTGGAGCAGACAATAAGGCGATGTGATAGATGCTGAGGAACTTGGGAATAGGACCAATCTTCTGAAGTACAGGATGAGTATATGGGGAGGTGGAAGCTCTCCTTGTCCATTACAGAGCTCAGCTGTGCTGGGTGCTACAAACCATACAGGACCTGAGTGACACCCGTTACATTAGATGAGAATTGACTGCAGTAGACAATTGTGGACTGTAGAATAGTCATTGGTCTTGATGACAGCATTTGGTTTGCATTATTGGAACAAACTGCAGCCTTTATTCATTTAATTTATGCTTGCTTTTTCTGGCTGTGAATAAAAGTTCATCATTGCAATTATCCAATTGATGTTCCCTTACTAGACAGTGACAAGGTGGGGGTCTCCAGTGGGCACTGGGGACATAGTAGCGGTGACTTGCAAATGGTTTTTGGAAAGGATGTATCTAACAACAGGTAAAGTATTCCTGATGGTTTAACAATGATGAAGATGTACGAATGGGGTTTAATGTGTGAAGGAGTGTCAGCCATGCTGGCTATGTGCCATGAGCAGCGTGACTTTGTAACTGCTTTGCTATTACATTCCCAGAGAGGCTATTCCAGATCCCTTGTCTGGGTACACAGCACCCTTTCAATGAGGACACAGGAATACCAGTCTTCAGCAAATGTCCATTGAGTGGCAGGTTGTTCCAAGAAGAGAACATGATAAGGCTAAAAGTTTGTGCGAAGATTTGTAGCTCGGGTGCTCGTTGTTGTAATGCTATGCCTCTAGGAATTCCCTGGCTGTTCTGTCTGGCTTGCCCTATGATAGTAGTGTTGTCCCAGTCGAATTCATGTTGCTTGTTGTCTGCGTGTGTGGCTACTAAGGATAGCTGGTCGTGTCGTTTCGTGGCTAGTTGATGTTCATGTATGCGGATTGTTAGCTGTCTTCCTGTTTGTTCTATATAGTGTTTAGTGCAGTCCTTGCATGTTATTTTGTACACTACATTCGTCTTGCTCATGTTGGGTATCGGTTCCTTCGTTCTGGTGAGTTGGTGTCTGAGCGTGGCTGTTGGTTTGTGTGCCGTTATGAGTCCTAGGGGTCGCAGTATGCCGTTATGAGTCCTGGCTGTCAGTTCTGAGATGCTCCTGATGTATGGTAGTGTGGCTAGTCCTTTCGGCGGCATTCATCCACAAACTCCATCAACAAACACATCGACCTGGACCCAATATACCAACCACTACAGCGGACTGAAACTGACGACAACCGGAAGCGGCAGGGACAGACCACTATAAACACCGGAGGAAACATCAAAGAAGCGCTTCGCAGGAGGCTCCCAAGCACTGATGATGTCGCCTAGCCAGGGGACGAAACGTTTGCAACAAAAGCTTCCAGCTCGGCGAACAGAACCACAACAATGATAAGGCTAAAATTGGACACGAGGGATGCCATAGGAAAGGACAGGTAGTTAATGAGCCAAGTTTGGTAAGGTATGGCAAGGAATCTCATTTAATGAGAATCCCTGCCAACAGCTCAATGCAACCTGCACTGAGGAACGCACAAACTTTGGCCCAGAATCTTTGAATTTTTTTAAGGCAGAGGTAGGCAGAATCTTGATAATTAAACTGATAAATGTTATTGTGGTATGCAGGAGTGTGTAGCAATCACATCAGCCATCATCTTATTGAATAATGGAGCCAGTTCAAAGGGTTGATTGGCCTATTCTTGCTCATAATTCATATGATCTTATGGCAACAACATCCAGTGTTCTCACATGCAAAGCTTATCATGGAAACCAGGAAGTTCCTGCCTGATATGCTCTGCTAATCCTCAAATTTTGCTACACTGATACTTTACTGAGAGACATGAACATTGAAATGCATGAAAGAACATAAAATTGCAGTGCTAATATAATAGTTAACAATAAATATGCCATAAAATCTTGTATGTTTGGCTATGAATGCATTTCTTAATGGTGTGATAAATTGTAGTTGCAATCAATCAATCTGTATTGAAATTATTACTTTTAAAAGTGTAGAGTGTCAATCCCTTAGATTTTAATTATCATTTTAAGTTTCTTAAAAATGTATAATGTTAGAAATCTTTTTCTTTCTGTGAATTTTATCTCTTCACTCAAACTCATCTCTCTTTCCCTTACTTAATTTCATTTTCTGTAAGTGATTTGAAATTAGTTAGATTTTAAAATTTATTCTTTCTGGACCTGATCTTAGAACTTTCATGCCCATTTACTGTCATCAAGTTAAGTCAGGCAAGCAAGTTTCAGTGAGGATTTTGACTTACAAGGTGGACTGAATTTTCCAGGCAAATGGAAATAGGATTGTTATTGTGAGTGCTGGAGAAAACACATTGAGATGGTTTCCAATGTCTTTTCACTGCAAGTAAAATTATAGAGTTTGGCAGGGACCCAGGACACAAGTCCAATGGCCAGGAAGTGCCAGGCATGGATTGGATCATTAACAGTGGTTTTGCTCAGAAATTGTTATTTTGTAAAGGCCTCATGGGTCCCATAGAGTTTCAATAGCTTGCCATGTGATGAGAGCATGGTGGGAAATGATTATAATATAATAGTATTAAGTTGTGCAGAGTTTCTGAGCAGGAAGTTTTAGAACTGTCATCAGAGAAGGATGTATTGGAATGAAATGGGAGAAGTTTGTTGACCTATGTACCATGCTCAGGGAGGAGTTGGTATGATTGCTCTGTGGTAGGCATCCATTACTGTGACTGTGAAAATGACGGCAGTGCAACAGGCCATACCAGGCATTGTTTATAAACATTTGTGAGATCAGTGGCCCATCATTACATTAGATAGGTGATGAATGTCTTGTTTGCAGAGGGATACATAAGAATCTGGCCTGACAATGCACATCAAGCCAAGAGGGACATTGGCGCTAGCACGCAGACAAGATTCCCTCAGTCTGGAGTAAGGGTGGTGGTATGTGATGGACTGGATAAACCATGGCTTCCTTGGAGCAGTCAGATTTTTCCATTAACTGGAAAGGGTTCCACTCCTTCAGTGTGTAAATTTAATGTGTCTACTGTAAAAGGATCTTGTACTGTGTCAAGAGGCTGCCAAGACCTTTTAGGTGAAACAGCCCCAAGTGCCTCAATTGTTCTGTGCTCTGGAAAGCCTTCCTAATTGGATCATCAGTGACAATGGGTGTTCACAGACAATGAGGCCATTCTCATCAGTGGGGAGGCCCAATACTAACAGACATTTAACTACAACAGACAATTGAACTTTTGAAAATTTGCTTCAGACTGCTTTAGGGTATACGATCCAAAATGACCCATCAAGGTTCTCCTGTCTTATGTCAGTGTGCAGTGCACTACACAACTTGACATGACAGGGAAGAATTGAACTTATTCTCTTTATCACAGCCTCTCCTCTAATGAGGGGGACGAGAGGCCAGCAGAGTTTAACAAATCACAGTGACTGCTCAGGGTGCACCCAATGGCTGTAGCCATTGATACATGTACAAGGGATATGCATGACTCCTTCACTTACATTTAGTTCAGCTGAGACTCCCCAGGCCATCACTGGACTAGATTCAGGAACTTCCTTGCAGTACTGTTCCATGACAATGTATGGGTTCATGAGCAGCACATCTCAAGTGCGTCATTCATCTTTATCTGACAGTCAGCAGCATTCCTTTTATGGAGCCCAGCACAATGTCACAAAACATCATTATGGTTCCCTAGGGGAGTAGGCAGCATGTGGGATGTGTGAGGCTTTAAGCTAATGTTGAGGTGAATAACTTAATCATACAGTGAACATATATGACATAAAAGCAACCCCATGAGATCCCTTAGACTACGAGGTATGTTCACATGGCTACTTAATGGTGTTTGATCATCGTGCTCCAACTGTGGCTGGAGCTGATATGGGCCCAGTTTGTTGGCCTTGCTGCTCCAGTACATGAGATGTTCCTAGCTGATGTACACTGGATTATGGAGACCTTGAGGACCCTACACAGGCTGGGTCAGCTGAATCTGTACAGGGGCAGATCTCTGCGGCAGGAAAGTGTGTCTCAGTCAGATGAGACGAGAATGTCAGACAGCATCTTAAGCAGACCCTCCACTGCCTTCATTCATTTCTTAATAATTTCAAAGGTTATCTGTGCTCTCCTGCCTACCAGGAAATGTCCACTATATGACAACTGGTCCCTCCATTCCAAAGCCAACATTCATAAGCATCAATGGATCCTTCAATGGAGTCTGGCCACAAAGGTTACTGCATCCATGACTTGATCCAGCACATCTGTTGTGCTCATCAATTTGAATTGACATCAGTGCTCATGGATATGAGAGTATCTATGCAGCCAAAGGGTGTACTAGACTGACATGATGGTCTCTTCTCAGATGCCACCCCTCTCCATCAAGGACTCTGTTGGCTGCAATGCCCTTGGCAGTGTGACCACCATTCCTGGCTTTGGAGGGGAGACAAGAGCATATTTAATACCATCCTTATGACCCCTCTTCTTTCAGTCTGTACAAGCTCCTGATCTCTCCACTCAAAAGACACCAATAAGTTATTGCACCCACATGATTCACATCTCTCGTTCACTCAAGGCTCCAAACACACCTTGCTTTCAGTACCTGTTGCCAACCTGTTAATTTTTTTTTACCCTTTCTTCATCAGTATTGTCATTGTGAGGAAAGGCACATCACCAACCATGTAATCCCTTGCAGTATGAGTACTTTCTACAGCAAAATAAATGGAAGAGTGTGAGCCGACTCTCCCCCTGTAATACAAACTCAACCACTTTCAATGGCAGTCATCATGGCACTTGGAAGCCTGTTGCATGCACTTTTATTCATGCTTCACACTACGTTGAGCATTAAGGATTACCCACAGTGCTTAGATGTGACCCTCAGTCTTGTTGCACATATGGGTCTTTGTTGAACCCACGCGTATGGGTCAATCACATCACTTCTCCTATAATGACTCCATTTTATACCTGGTAACTCGCCACCTTGGCAGCATGAATGCCACTGACCTTGCAAGCTTTCCCAAGGCCATGAAGTTTTTTTGGCATTGTACCCAGGTTTATGCCACAATGCCATGGCTGCATACTTTGGGAATTGTACTTCTCTCCTTCCCCTTATCACTTGTGGGAGCATATCTATGGAAGTATCACTGAAGTATGGAGTGATCTTAACTCACGCTCCTTCCATCTATACACTCACAGCCTTTTTCTCACAACAATGAACAAATCTTACACATTATTGTTTGTCCTATTCATACATGCCACAGATCCTGTGTGGAGGGTGCTGCAATGAAAAGACTCTAATTTGGTTGCTGCTCAAAATTCTATGGAAAGTTTGTGGGCAGTAATAAGTTTAAACACTGGCAAGCATCATTTCTTCTCATTTACAGCAAAATTTAGGGACAGCAGAAGGGACAGTTATTCCAGCAAGTTAGTACACTGCTCTTTCACCTCTGGGACTTGTTTTCAATTCAAGCAGGGATGAGTGAATCACAGTCTACCTTCTCAGCTGACATTGAGGTTACTTCACAAGGCAATTTTATGTAGTCTCAAACAAGAAAAACAGATGCAATTTTATCATGATTTGACACCAAATTGTACAGCTTATTCAAGGATGACTGGTTAGGAAATAGTAATGTTATAGAGGGCTGCAGAGGTGTTCACTAAAGGTTCAAGTTAGATGTACATTTGAACAACGTTAGGATAATTGTAACTTCACTGAATTTGGAAAATAAGTTCAGGTCAATATAAAAAGGGGCTAATCTAATTTCATCAGGTTAAAATTGTCCACTTAGTACAAGCTTTACTGCACAAAATTCTCTACTGGGAGTTTTTGATGGTGACAGTGAGTGGTTTTAATAGGAACTCTTCTAATCTCCAGTACTAACATTGCTCACGTTGTATGCACAAAAAATGGTTATTCTGTGTTGTCACAAAAGAGAAATGTGAGAGCATATACTCACAACCAGATTGTATCATATTTCCAATTTCATGGTGTAACATCGGAAGAACATGTGTGGAAATACATCCTGTAAAGTGAGCACATTGTAAAAATGAACATTCAATCCCATGCCAGTATGTTTATTTGGCTGCCAAAGTGAATATAGGTCATAGAGTCCCATAGCTGAAAATGTGTTGCTGGAAAAGCGCAGCAGGTCAGGCAGCATCCAGGGAACAGGAGAATCGACGTTTCGGGCATAAGCCCTTCTTCAGGAATGAGGAAAGTTTGTCCAGCAGGCTAAGATAAAAGATAGGGAGGAGGGACTTGGGGGAGGGGCGTCGGAAATGTGATAGGTGGAGAGAGGTCAAGGTGAGGGTGATAGGACAGACCTGGAGTACTGTGTGCAGATTTAGTTTCCTTAATTAAGAAAGGATGTACTGGCACTGGAGGGGGTGCAGAGGAGGTTCACTAGGTTGATTCCGGAGTTGAGGGGATTGGCTTATGAGGAGAGGCTGAGTAGACTGGGATTATAGTCATTGGAATTCAGAAGAATGAGGGGGGCGGATCTTGTATAAACATATAAAATTATGAAGG
>NC_057731.1:30578155-30639467 GCF_004010195.1 Chiloscyllium plagiosum | reverse complement strand
GGAGGTGGCGGAAATGTCGGCGGATGATGCGCTGTACATGGAGATTGGTGGGGTGGTAGGTGAGGACCAGTGGGGTTCTGTCCTGGTGGCGGTTGGAGGGGCGCCATAGCACTGACCTTGCAAGCTTTCCCAAGGCCATGAAGTTTTTTTGGCATTGTACCCAGGTTTATGCCACAATGCCATGGCTGCATACTTTGGGAATTGTACTTCTCTCCTTCCCCTTATCACTTGTGGGAGCATATCTATGGAAGTATCACTATGGAGTCCCATAGCACAGAAACAGACCCTTTGGTCTAATCATAGGGTCAGATCATAATCCCAAACAATACTAGTCCCACTTGCCTGCTCCAAACCTTTCCAATTCATGTACTAATCAAAATGGCTTTTAAATGTTCTAGCTGAGTCCATATTCACCATTTCCTCAGC
Organism: Chiloscyllium plagiosum; assembly: GCF_004010195.1. Taxonomy (NCBI): domain Eukaryota; kingdom Metazoa; phylum Chordata; class Chondrichthyes; order Orectolobiformes; family Hemiscylliidae; genus Chiloscyllium; species Chiloscyllium plagiosum. Next base: position 30,639,041 of record NC_057731.1, on the reverse strand, counting down.
AAGTTCATTCCACATGCAAACAACCCTAAATTTACCCCTCGTGTCTTTTTTAAATCTCTCTCCTCTCACATTAAAAATATGTCTCCTAGTCTTAAAATCCACCATCCTAGGGAAAAGATACCTACCATTATTCCTACCTATACCCCTCATGATTTTATAAATCCATACAAAGCCACATTTCAACCTCGCAGAGCCTTAAAGCAAAATATAATAAAGTAAGATACCACAAGGAGGAAATTATATTTTTAAAACTAAAATTAGTGATCCAATTACAGTGAATGGATCCCAAATCTTTCTAAATTGTTTAGCTAAGTCCATTGTAATCAAAAACAGAAATTGCTAGAAAAGCTCAGCAGGTTAACATTTTGGGTCAGAACTGAGGAAGAGTCACTGGACCCGAACCGTTAACTCTGATTTCTCTTCACAGACGCTGCCAGACCTGCTGAGCTTGTTTAGCAATTTCTGTTTTGTTTTTTATTAACAGCAACCACAGTTATTTCAGTTTTGTTTAAAGTTAATTGTAATGATTAATTCATAAATAATAAAGTATTTCAGGATGTTCAAGAAGCAAACATATGTTTAGAAATGAAATTGTGCACTTTGGAAACAAGGTACATACTGTTGTTACATACATGACACAAGTGCTGGAGTATATTGCAATTTTATTTTTCATTTGATTAAAGTAATTACCAGATGTAGGATTTGAAATACAGGTTACAACCAATCAGATTCACAGAATCAAATATCAAGTAATTTATTGGTATATTTTGAAAGAACTGACAGATACTTTTATATTTATTCAACCATGAGAAGGTGCAATAGAACAGTGCACAAATAAAGAAGACGGGATAATAGTTTTTGACTCGAAATGGAATGTCCACTGTGAGTTATTGCAAGCTGGCACCATTTGTACAGGTTGAAAAGCGAGAGCATTTTTCCTGCTTGTCATTGTTAGTAATAGTTCATTCAGTTGAATGATACCTCTAAATGCTCTGTTGCAAGTATCTCTCTCTTGCCATGAACTGAATGTATTAGTCTGTACGTAGGGATGGGGTGCATACAGGCATATCATTTGACACATGCTTATACATCCTGAATATATTGCAGGAGTGTGTGAGTTGTTTTATTGCCCATTTCTGTTTGGTGTCTACATCTCAAAGACTTTGTGATAAAAAAATTTAAATGTAGCTAATGGCACATCACTCTTTAGCGAGAAAATTATATGCATGTTGCCCAGGTCTTTGTACATTTTCTTTCTGTTTATCTGAACGGAACTGTGTAATTAACATTTTTAAAACAAAGGTCTAAATGATCTCCTAAAATGTGCTATTTGCTTGTGATAAAACAATAGTTCATTATATATCTGATGGGCTAATGGCTCTGCATTCAAGGGAAACCAATGCTATGGCCAAATAATGTAAAGCAATGATTTTACTGCAACATAACATCTGCTTTAATGAACAGTTATACATATATATTTAAAAAGTAGCCTTAAGATGGGGTAAAAAGCTAGAGACTTATGAACTGTGAAGTATTTAATCATTTGAAGAGAATACTAGAAGTATAAAGAATTAATATGTTGCTGCACAGGTAATACAACATACATGGATTTAATACAATTCAAGCAAAGTTTTAATTCCAGAGGTTAATCATGCAATCAATGGAACATCTCTTGGCAAGTATGAAAATAACTTTCTCATTCTTCTTCAGTAATCAAATGTACTAATTTAGCATCTTGAACAACTTAAGTTCCTCAATCAGCTTTGGAATGATAATATTTTATAGATCACTATTGCTGACTTAAAGTTAAGAATATGTAAAGCAAAATTGTATGTCTGAACCTTATATTTCTGTAATATTTAAGCAAGGAGCAAAGGCTGTTGGATGATCTTAGAAGTATCCTCTAAATTCTCGTTACCATGTAGGACCTTATAATAATATTCAGGATAACTGTATCATGCTGTTTAAATGCTTATCAATTTAATCAAAGTAAATGAGAATCACACTTTTATATTTGCTACTTCAATCATTAAAACATTTTCAAAATAATATAATGATGTCAATGTTTATTTTAACATAGCATCCGCCTTCATGGTATTATAACAAAGATCTTTTTTTTCATTCATTCAGTGATGTGAAGGTAGACAGCAAGATAAAATAAATGTTGTTATCATTGGTTGTTCGTCTGGGTGATGTTGTTTTGCCAGTGAATGTCGTTTCTGTGTCATTTGTTGTTGCTGTAGTAGCTGTTGTTCTATTTCTGTTGTTTGGTTGCTGTGGACCTCTTGGTCTGATGGTTCACATGTGACCAGTGTGAGTGGTGTATTCACTTTTTCCTGATCAGCCATTTACAACTGAGGTACCACTTCTGCAGTTCGGCATATGTGCCTACAATTATAGAGTCATAGAGATGTACAGCACAGAAACAGACCCTTCGGTCCAACTCGTCCATGTCGACCAGATATCCCAATCTAACCTAGTCCCACCTGCCAGCATCCGGCCCATATCCCTCCAAACCTTTCCAATTCATATACCGATCCAAATGCCTTTTAAATGTTGCCATTATACCAGCCTCCACCACTTCCTCTGGCAGCTCATTCCATACACGTACCACCCTCTGCATGAAAAAGTCGCCTCTTAGGTCTCTTATATCTTTCCCCTCTCACCTTAAACCTATGCCCTCTAGTTCTGGACTCCCCTACCCCAGGGAAAAGATTTTGTCTATTTATTCTATCCATGCCCCTCATGATTTTATAAACCTCTATAAGGTCACCCCTCAGCCTCCGATGCTCCAGAGAAAACAGCCCAGCCTATTCAACCTCTCCCTATAGCTCAAATCCTCCAACCCTGACAACATGCTTGTAAATCTTTTCTGAACCCTTTCAAGTTTCACAATATCTTTCCGATGGGAAGGAGACTAAAGTTGTACACAATATACCAAAAGTGGCCTAACCAATGTCCTGTACAGCCGCGACATGACCTCCCAACTCCTGTACTCAATACTCTGACCAATAAAGGAAAGCATACCAAACACCTTTATCACTATCCTATCTACCTGCGATTCCATTTTCAAGGAGCTATGAACCTGCACTCTAAATGTTGTAACTATACCAGCATTCACCACTTCCTCTGGCAGTTCATTCCACATACAAACCACCCTTTGGGCAAAAAAGTTATCCCTCAGGTCCCTTTTAAATCTTTCTCCTCTCACTTTAAAAATATGCCCCCTAATTTTGAACTCCATATCCTAGGAAAAAGACCTTTGGTATTCACCCTAACTATGCCCCTCATGATTTTATAAACCTTTGCATGGTCACCCCTCAATCTCCTATGCTTCAGTGGAAAATGTCCCAGCCTGTCCAGCCTATTTTTATAACTCAAATCTTCCAGTCCCCGCAACATTGTGGTAAATCTTTTCTGAACACTCTCCAATTCAATAATATTCTTTCTGTTGCAGGGCAACCAGAACGGTACACAGTGCTCCACAAGAGACCTCACCAATGTCCTGTACAACCTCAACATGACGTCCCAACTCCGATACTCAATGGTCTAAGCAATGAAAGCAAGCCTGCTAAATTCAAGCAAATCACACTCTGATTCCATGTTTCAATTGTACAACACAGCAATGCGTTCAATGTAAGGACTTTATTGAGGTGAAGCTTAAGATGTCTGCTTAAAAAGTGTGTGCCTCACCATGGAGGTCACATGACCAGCACAGACTAAAGCTGGCTTTTGTACATGATTGCATTTTAATTCAAACAAGTGTCTTCTGATCCTGTTGTCCATTTCATTGACTATTTCCAGCTAAAAAGGCACTGGCAGTAGCGTTTTGAGTAAGGGAATTTAATCGTCCTTATTCGAATGCCCTTTTCACTGAGAAGATTAGGATCCAAAATCCATACGTGTGAGCCAAAAAGCTAAAATGAAGCAATAAAGGGATAATATATGTAATGCAAAGAACACCTTGTTTCATCAATTCATTCATGCAAGAACATAACAGTTTAAGCTCCGTTATTACCTCTATTTCCTTCTGGATTCTGAATTGCATACAATGCAAAGTGTGGGTTAGCAATAGGGGAAAGGGACAGTGAAAGACTGCAAGCTTGAGCATGACTGTTTTACAAGAGGATGATGCTGCTGTCATTGAAGGTAAATACTTTCCATATTGAATAAAAAGTGTCCTATTTAAGAGTTCTAGCATCTTCTGGAAATGAAGTACAAATCAAAATGATTTTATGGGAGAACATTTGGAACACAGTTTGTTACCTGTTATTCAATAGACTATAGTTCCTCAAAATAGAATGTTAAAGGTACATGATACAATGTAATTCTGGTCTTCAGTTGTTGAACCACCACAAGAGTTAGAAATTCACTCCTCTAGCAGAAATCCCATCTTAAATGGAGAACGCCTTGGTTTTAATCTGTGCCCCCTCATTCTCTATACCAAGTGAGACCCAAGAGATGACACTTGCCACTCATGAAAAGTATATTAAAAAATCTATTTGCTTTTTAAATGTATATTTTTGAGCCTCTACTAGCTACTATCCTGTTAATCAGATGGGAAATCCAACGTTGCTTCCAAAATCATCTGTTAAGTTAAAATTGAAATCAACTCCCATTAGCATTAAAATCTGACAGGCATAGGTAAAAGAAGATGTCCTTAGTTCTTAACACATGCTGGGTAGTGGTGATTGGCCTAGACTTAGATTTCTAGAAAAGTGTCATGTTACTGCAGAAAGGATAAACTCATGCTTTATTGACGTGATTAGAAGACTAATCGGCCAACTGGAAGTAGAGAGTAACATAAATTAGGCTTTTACATGACGGTTAAAAAGTAACAAAAGGTATTCTACTGGGATCAGTGCTGGGACTACAATTGTTTACAACTTAAATAAATTACTTGGAAGAAAGGATGGAAGGCACTTTTGCCAAATTTGCCAATGACACAAAAAATAGGTAGGAAAGCAAGTTGTGGTGAGGGCATAGGAGGTTAAAATATCATAGGGATAGGTTAAATGCATGGGCAAAGATCCAGTCGATGGATATAACTGTCCATTTTGTAATGGAAAATGTAAAACTGTCCATTTTGACAGGAAGAACAAAAAGAAGTTGGTTATTTAAATAGTGAGAGTTTGCAGAGCTATGAGATGTAGGAAGATCCAGGTGTCCTAGTGCATGAATCACAATAGGTTAGGATGAAGTATAGCAAGTGATTAGGAAAGCTAACAGAATGTAATCATTTTATTGTGAGAGGAATGCAATAGAAAAGTAGGGAGATTATGCTTCAGTTAAACAGGATATTGGTGAGACAACATCTGGAGTATTGTGACATCTTATTTAAGAATGGATGTAAATGTGCTGGAAGCAGTTAAGAAATTATTTACCAGACTAATACCTGAAATGAGTGGGTTGCCTTATGAGGAAAGATTGGACAGCTAGGCTGGTATCCACTGGAGTTTAGAAGGGTAAAAGGTGAATTGATTGAAACATGTAAAATTCTGAGTGGTGTTGACAGAGTAAATGTGGAAAGGATGTTTCCTCTGTGGAAGAATCTAGAACTCAGGCTCACTGTTGAAAAATAACAGTTGCCCATTTAAAACAAAGAGCGGGCATTTTTTTCTCAGGGTGCGAGTCTTTGGAACTCCCTTCCTGAAAAGTTAGTGAAAGCACATTTTTATCACAGCATGTGATAGCTTTTTGTTAAGCAAGAGATGAAAGCTTACCAGGAGCAGGCGAGAATGTGATTTTGAGGTTACAGTTAGATCAGATATTCAATGGCGGAGTAGGCTTTGAGGGGCTGAATGGCTTACATCTGCTCCTTGTTCATAAGATCCTATTGCTTTGAGCACATGTCCTTGTCAGTTATTCTACTGCACAGATTAAAATTAGGAATGATCAGCTCTCAAAGTCTTCAAGGTGGGTAACACGCTGAACAATTTTACTCCAAGTTTTCACTGGCAGGTAGGTCATAGTCACTCTGCAGAAATTAGATTGTAATAGTCTTAAGGAGGTTATTTATTAATCTCAGATAGCTGTCAATTTGTCCCTTGTCAACGTGCAGTGCTTTATATTTGCAAGATTGTCACACATGAGAGAGGTCTCTCAGACCATTTAGCTATTTCCCCAGAATAATATTTTAAAAATGTTAGTCACCATTCCACTTAGAATCACATAGAATACACAGCACAGAAACCAACCATTGAACTAAACAATCTGTGTTGTTTGTTTATACTTCACATTACCCTAAATGCAATGTTAAAATAAACAGGTTAACCACTCAAGTACAATCAGAAGAATACATCCAAGTTAGGCATTTCGTAAGCTAATGTTGCACAATGTGATTCAATGTAAATTTCGTTTATATTCCCTTTGTTGTAAATTAAACTTTTTTTAAAGAAATAGCAATAAGATACTTACTAATGGCCATTCAAGTTTGATTTTAAATTTGAATCCCTCTTAGCAGGAAATTTAATATTCTTGATACAATTACAAAACTATCCTTTGCTAACCTGTATGTAAAAACATGTATAGAATATAAATTCTTTTAAATGTGATTTAAATTAACTACAAACACATTTTTGAAGTATTGGTACATTTAGGCAATACGTATATTTTAACATACACTTGTAATGTGTGAGAGCACTTTAACGTTTCATGACAAATAATTATTGCTCCTAATAGATTTATTTAGTGCTAAAGAGCCATTTATAGATTGGCTATTTTAAGTATGCAATAATAGTAGTTCCTTTAGATGGAGTCTATATTTTCATAGGTCACCTCCAGGCTCTTTGTTATAGTTCATGGGTAGTTGGTGTGCGAATGTAGAAGCCTCACTGTACCTGCAGGCATCGTTAGTTAGACTGTACAGGGCTGATGGAGTTGATGGAAATGATGGAAATGCTAGCTGCCCTGCTGCCCTTATCGATCCAACCCAGCGACATCCAGCTGTGGCCTGCATTGAGTCAGGTGGCAAGTTCCAAGCGAGAAATTCAAAAGCAAAATGCATTTCAGTAAAAGACACTTGTATCATTAATTACAACAGTTTCACCTGTGACAGTGATAAACATGCTATACTTTAGGAGAGTTTATGGGGCTAGTATATAAAATAAATACAAACGTAAAAGATGATTCCACATATATAAAAGATAGGAACCATGTCCAGTTAAAGATCATCCATGAGTTTTGCACGTACATACCTTTAGTGTCTTTGATAAGATTACACTGTGATTTGATGCTGGAACAAAAAGCAGCCAGATCTTGGAAGCCAAATAGATAGATAGCTATTTGCAGGATAATGTATTATATAACGGTTGTAGGTCTATAAAACATGTTAACTATGGGTACTTTCAGCTGTTTATAGTGTTATTAGTGTGCTACATAAAGAATATACAAATTAGGTTGGTAATTACCATTTATTTTTTCTGGCACATAGCTGTTGAAATTTGAATTTCCTAAAGTAGTGCTAATATGTTAGGCACCATTCACATCACAATCATTTTACAACAATATAATATCGTGAGAATGGACATCAGTAAAAACCTAATGCTTTTGACTGCCATTGCAAGCATTTATTGTGACAAATTTTGATGTGGGGTAAAATGATGTTTGACTAACATCATTTTTCTGCTATCTACTGCAATAAAATTATTCTAGTATGAAGGCAGATGAACTTATGTTTCCCCTGATACTTTGTTTTTAACATTACAATTTTGAGAAATTAAAACCTATGAAGAGTACAATTCTTTTCTGCTCAGACTATACCTTAGTAAAATGTCATCAACTTTTCTCCAGACCTACTTGGTTGAAGTGATATTAACACTGGAAATTACTTTCCTGATGACCTGGGGTCAAAATATTTGACTCCTGACTTCTGTAAAATAAATGTAATATGTAAAGGGTTGGTCTCTGTTGGACAGACATTGTTAGCAAAGTTGTGAAATGAGGCAGATACAGTTAATCTGAAATAATGTGTGCAGTTCAATCAAGAATTTTAACAAGATACGTTTTTGTAGGAAATAAATTCTATAATTTGCATTTTCTCTTGTAGTCAACTGTCCTTTTCTTTACCTGTGTTTTCAACAGACTTTTCTGTCTAGCCTCCCTTCTCCTCCTTGTCATATAACCAGCTCTGTCCAAGAGAGGGGATTGACAATAACCTGTTCCCAATCCTCCTGAACAATGCAATTGTTGTTAGTGCTTTTCTAAAAATTGTTGGGCAAGCTTTAACTTTGACCCATTTGTCAAAATGAAATAAGCTTGAGCAAAAGCTTATCAGATGCTGAGGATTGTGAATTATGATGAGATTTGTGGCTGCATTGGATGAAAAGTCCAGCAAAGCTCAACTTGATGTTTGGGAGCAAATTGCTTCAACTTTCATGCTTCTGCCAAGTGACAAGGTGAGTTTCTCACTAGGCAGAGGTGAGCTGCTTGTTACGGGGGGTTAATTACTTGTTAAATGCTCTCTTAACACTGCAACCTTATTAATATTCAGTTTTCTAGTTGACCAAATGAGTCAAACAAGCTGGACATGGAGAAATCCCATCATGGAAATCAGAGCGGGTAGCTGGTGACCTCAGCACACTACTGGCTATGAACAGCCTTTATGTTACTCAAAACCAAACAGCATCTCAGGGGCAAACTGCAGTTGGTACGCAACCTTTGTCATCGGACATTTACATCTCACATTTGCCAATCCCTCACAAGCATCATAGCACCTCTCCAATCCACTTGCAGGATTCTTAGGATGCACAGACCTATTTGGCAGTGTGCACAAACAATTAGCATTGAAGGGATGCTGCCTGGATATTGCCTGCAGGGACAAGACCCCAGTTCACAGGTTGAACCAGGCTGCATCTCTGCTAGATTTCTCTCTAATGCAGACTCACACAGCACCCACCTGCAGACTTGAAACATCCATGCCTTACTCTGTCTTGCTTTGCCAATTTAGTGCAATCATACATCCAGGCAGTTTGCCTTGCTTTCAGCAGTCCTCATTCAAGAAGGAGAACATTTTACTGAACAGCAGTGTACAACCTCAATCTCAAACCATGTGGCAAACACACTGGATGTCTAGCAAGCAAGCAAACATGTCTCAAAGTCGTAGGGAATTAATACTCATTAAAGTCCATGGATGCACCTGTCAGTCAAGGGTTCTGGCACAGGAATTCAAGGGAAGCCTCTGGTGCGAGTCCAGGAGCTTGGCCACAGTCAGATGTCCAGTCTGAGTGGTCTCGGTCTGGGAGTCCACATCTCTAGGAAGTGGAAATAGTCAGTCCTATGACTCCACAGTAATATTCTAAGGAATAGGGGTAATGTGGTGCATAAATGTACCATAAGATGCCAAAGGTCTAGGTGTTTCTTATCCAGGGCTATCTGGTGAAGTTGCTCAAGAGGGTAGGTTCAAAGACAGTGCATTGGACCCATCCACAGAAACAAAGGGGAAAGGGGAATGGGTGTCTACATTCCCATGGGAAGAAATCTCTGAAACTTAGATTAGATTACTTACAGTGAGGAAACAGGCCCTTCAGTCCAACAAGTCCACACTGACCCACCGAAGCGCAACCCACCCAGATCCATTCCCCTACATTTACCCCTTCACCTAACACTACGGGCAATTTAGCATGACCAATTCACCTAACCTGCACATTTTTGGATTGTGGGAGGAAACCGGAGCACACCCACACAGACATGGGGAGAATGTGCAAACTCCACACAGACAGTTGAACCTGGTCTCTGGCACTGTGAGGCAGCAGTGCTAACCACTGTGCCACCATGCCATTTTCATCTGGATTGGGGATTACAGGGTGGGGGAATGGAGGGGACAATTGTGAAAGGGAAACAATCTTTTTAAGAGGGGGGTAGCATAGTACAGCATGTGATACTATATCATACGGTAATATATCATGTGGTAGGAAAATATATCATGTGGTAGGGGGAGCCCTCTGGCTTCAAGGGAGGACAGTTTATGACCACACTTGGCAAGGTCGCCTTATAAGGGCAGGCAATGGCCTCATGGTATTATTGCTCAACCATTAATCCAGGAACTCAGTTAATGTTCTGGGGAAAAGTGAGGACTGCAGATGTTGGAGATCAGAGTCTAGATTAAAGTGGTGCTGGAAAAGCACAGCAGGTCAGGCAGCATCTGAAGAGCAGGAAAATCGACGTTTTGGGCAAAAGCCCTTCATCAGGGGACCCAGGTTCAAATCCCATCAAGGCAGATCGTAGAATTTGAATTAAGTAAATAAAATCTGGAATTAAAAATTTACCAATGGCCAGAAAATGATGTCAATTGTCAGGAAAAACCCATCTGGCTCACTGATGTCCTTCAGCAAAGGAAATTTCCATTCTCACCTGGTCTGGCCCACAGCAATGTGGTTGACTCTCAACTTACCCTCTGAAATGGCTTAGCAAGCCATTCAGTTATCTCAATCATTACAAAGTCTCACATGGACTGCAGTGATTCAAGGAGACAGCTCACCACCACCACCTTCTCAAGGGTAACTAGGGATAGGCAATGAATGCTGGCCCAGCCAACGATGCCCATGTTTCAGGAGTGATTAAAAATATTGCCAGAGGCTGGGACAATATGGGCAGGTGCAGGCGGGTCAGGTGGGGACCGAGGAGGTGCAAAGCCCCATGGGGTTTACTGGAAGGGCTATCAAGAAGAGGATCTTGATGTTTCAGGCTTTCCTGACGTATAGAGGCAGAAGCTGGAAACTACTGGAAAAAGGGCATTCACTGTTCGAAAGGCTTTCCATTCTGCTAGAATTTGAAAATTTCCAATAAGAAAGTAAATTACTTACCCTGTGCACTTTGGGTAAGATAGTGAGGAAGGGACAGCAGGACCACTGATGTGAGAACTTTTAAAAGGAAAGAACATTACACACAGACCCATGCACTGTAAAGGATATAGGCCCACAGGCCCATCCTGATGCTCCCTGTTTGCCTAGCACTTTGCTGCCTCAGAAGTGAATGATCTCCTCACTCACACCAACAGTTTTGGACACAGAGGCTGAAGGAAGAATGGAAATGTTGTAGGACAAGAGGTGAGCAGGATCTATTGCTTTGTATACACTTTGTTAATATTGCTCCCACATGCTGCTGAGAGTCCCTCAACACAGATATCGATCCATGGAGATGAAAATAAACATCATGATGGCATTTGGGGCTACATACAGACTTAAAATAAACAGATATATAATCAAAACAGTTGCATTTATACAAACATAAGAATTCACATATAATACATTGTCACCCATGCTACCACAGTGGGTTCAGTAGATTTTCTTCTTTCCACGTAGCCCACTATGTCTTAATGGATATGCAGATGTGGTGGCGTGAGGCTGCTTGGCAGTGGAGCCCATTGGCTCTGGAGTTTGGTTAGGAAACCCTAGAGCATTGTGTCTGAATGGCCCAAACTTGCTGATGGTCTTCTCCTGTGTTCCTTCTTGGTTGGTCTTCCCAAGGGGAGAATAGAGGCCAGCAAGTTGGAGGTAGAAGGCCTGGCTGCCTTGGATGGCCTGAAGAGATTTCTGTGTGTGCTTCCTCCTCTGGCTAGGTGCTTTCTAGCACCACCCAGTCTCTGTGAGGAGAAGGGGCTCCTGCAGTGAACATCAGCTTCCCCACCCTCCTTGTTGCCATGGTCTTGGTCTTGAGAACAAATTGCTGGGGCAATGGAGTACAGGTGTGTGTATCTCGAAGTAGACTGCGAACCTACTGGACCTGGTTCTTCATGGCAACCATCAACCTGCTCATGGAGATGACAAACAGTCACATACCTCCCTGCACTGCTGCAGTTTCTGTACAATGAGGACAATTGCATCTCAGCTCCCTGTCTGCATCTCTTGTTCCTCCCTGTGAATGTGGAGGAAGTTCCTGAGGGCTGATAGCACTCCTATCCGAGGCTGAACATGAGTCTGGTCTCTGGCAAGCCTCTGAGTGCCAGCAGCCTGGACATTTTCTCCTTTGGCCACCTGAGGAGCCACTGCAGCGAGATGCTGCCAAATTTTCTAAAGCTAATGTTCCCACTGACGTGTCAGTAGCTGAGATAGTAGGAGAGGGGGTACAGCGGGCAGCCTTGCTAATGCTTTCCCTGAGACCATGGCACTCTCATCCTCAGAGATCGACAAGAAGGCTTTTGGGAGAGCCATTCATTTTTCTGCGCTGGTGGTGAATATATTTGCAGTACATTTTTTTATTCACTCGTGTGACATGAATGTCACTGGTCAGACCAGCATGTAATTGGCCATCCGTAGTAGTCCTTGAGAAGGAGGCAGGTGAGCTGCCTCTTGAGCCACTGTAGCCCATGTACTACAGGCAGAGCCTTAGGGAGGGAATTCCAGGATTTTGACCCAGTAACACTGAAGGAACGGTGATATATTTCCAAGTCAGAATGGTGAGTGGCTTGGTGGAGGACTTGCAGTTAGTGGTGCTGCCCTTGTCCTTCTAGATGGAAGTAGTCATGGGTTTAGAAAACGCTTTCTAAAAATCTTTGGAGAATGTCTGCACTGTAATTTGTAGACTGAGTGTCAGTAGTGAAGAGAGTGGATGTTTTTGAATGTGATGTCAATCAACTGGGCTGCGCTGTCTGTCTGATGTCAAGCTTCATTAGTGTTGTTCGAGATTCACCCATCCAAGCAAGTGGGGAGTATTCAATCCTACTCCTGACGTGCCTTGTATATGGTGCACTGGCTTTGGGGAGTCAGGAGGTTACTTTCGTCAGTAACTCACCTGGCGCCTAACATGTTTTATAGCCATTGTATTGATATGGCCAGTCCAGTTCAGTTTTTGGTCAATGGTAAACCCAGGAAGTTGATAATGTTGCATTCAGTGATGGTAGCATCATTGAATGTCGAGGGGTAAGGATTACATTGTTTCTTTTTAGAGATGGTCATTAAAAAACTCCACAGAAGCTGACATCCCGTCACAAAGTCACCCTTTATTTACATGAGGAGAGTCATTGACACTGATACAGCTCCCTCAGAGCCAGCTCTCAGAATGAACAGGATGTCTGACACTCCTGTTTATTTATTTTTTTATTTTATTTTATTTTTTTTCACAAAGTGCACAAATCTTTATTCAAATTCCACCACCAGGAAGATAGGAAAACACCCGGGTGGCCAGTGACAAACACTGCCCTTCACATCAAAGGGCAGTGCTGTGTGATCAAAACAGTGAAGGGGAGGGTAGGGACTAAATCAAAATAGAATTGGAGGGAGAAATGATGCACTCCACTCCCTGCGGCGCCCACCTCTCCCTGAACAACTCCAGGGTGTTGGTCGACACCGCGACACTCCTGTTTTTTTTTTAAACCCCCACACTACCACCTAAGTGCGGTAGTGCTTATTTTATCCCCAGCACCCATGGTGTGCACCTCCTGTTTGTGTTTTTTTTTTCTTTTCTTTTCGTCTTTCTTTTTTTTAACCCCCACACTACCACCTAAGTGCGGTAGTGCTTATTTTGTCCCCAGCACCCATGGTGTGTGTGTGCAGGTGTGAGACACAGTGAAAGACACAAAGTGCACCAATCTTTATTCAATTTCCACCACCAGGAAGATAGGAAAACACCCGGGTGGCCAGTGACAAACACTGCCCTTCACATCAAGGGACAGTGCTGTGTGATCAAAACAGTGAAGGGGAGGGGAGGGACTAAATCAAAATAGAATTGGAGGGAGAAATGATGCACTCCACTCCCTGCGGCGCCCACCTCTCCCTGAACAACTCCAGGGTGTTGGTCGACACCGCGACACTCCTGTTTATATCTGTCAGCCAGGGCTGCCTGATTGGAGGAGATTAACAGCCCCAATCAAAGAACTCATATTCTGTGAGGTCCACCTGACTGACCTCATTATAATCACTACAGTCATTGCCTATCATTTGTGTGGTGCAAATGTTATATCCCACCTATAAGTCTATGCCTGGATATTGTTCAGGTCATGCTGCATTTAGACATGGACTGCTTCAATATCTGAGGAGTTGTTAATGCTGCTGAACATTGTGCTTTGATCAAGGGACATCCCTACTCTGACCTTATGATGGATGGAAGACTGAAGGTGGTTGGGCCTAGGATACTACCCTGAGGAACTCGAGTGGAGCTGCAATTGTTTGAGTGAGCTCCAACCACTATAATCATCTTCCTTTGCACCAGGTATAAATCTAACTAGCAGAAGCTGTTCACCCGATTCCCATTGATTCCAATTATGCTAAGGCTCATTGATGCCACACTTGGTCAAATGCAGCCTTAATATCAAGGGTTGTCACTCTCATTTCACTTTTGAAATTAAGCTGTTTTGTCCACGTAATTTGTCAGGTTGGATTTGTCTTGCTTTTTGTGTAGAGAACATACCTGGGCAATTTTCCATGCTGTTGGGTAGGTGACAATATTGTGGCTATACTGGAACATTTTGGTTAGGAGAATGGTAAGTTCTGGAGCACAAGTCTACATCACTATTATTGGTATGTTGTCAGGGCCCATAACCTTTGCAGTATCCAGTGATTTCAATTGTTTCTTGGTATCATGTGGAATGAATCAAATTGGCTGAAGATTGGTATCTGTAATGCTGGGGACCCTCTGGAGGAAGCCAAGATGGATCATCACTTGGCACTTCTGGCTGAAGATTGTTGCAAATGCTTCAGTCTTATCTTTCATACTGATGTGCTGTAACATGAGAGAGAGAGAGAGAGAGAGAGAGAGAGAGAGAGAGAGGGAAGCCGTCCAGGGCAGTGGTTTGCAATGAATGACACTGACAGTTACTGTGAGAATTGCAGTGGAATGAAGAGTGGTACTCTCTCAGTTGACAGGATATGGAGGACTCTGCATCATTACAAAACTGGCCCTGATTTTGTCAGGGCCAGGATGCTGTCCTCAAAGGGACTGAGGAGTTGAGTACTGGGCATTCCTCCATCCAGCCAAGTCATTTTGTCCTATAGTGAACTGTCTTCTCCTGGAAAGGGAGAGACGCAGCGAGCTGAAAGTGAGTGGCATTGCTGTTAGTGCTGTTGTAGTTGGGGGAAAGGTGGTGAGGAATTTCAAGGAACTGAGGGGACAGCACAGAAGCTCTTCAGGCTTAGTGGTATAGCAGTTAAGTGTGGAAAAGTGCTCATGAGGACCGACGTTGCAGGTGATAGTGAGCGTGGTAGAGCATGAGCATTGGTGGGAGGTGGGTATATTAGCAGAAGTAGAGAGAGTTCAAGACAGCAGACAGAAGAATGTGGAACTTAGTCTGGAGAAATGGCAAAGGCTACTGACCTGCAAGCAGCACTGCTGACCATTCCCCTACACCTTTAAGATAACACTGACATTCGTGGTAACCTTGAATCAGGCTGCCAGGGTCTGGTGGTGTGGCTTTCTCTGCCTGTCCTCAGGGAAGAGAAATCCTTTCCTTTTGCATCACTCCCTTGACCAGAACCTCCAGGTCCCTGTCAGAAAATCGTGGGTGCCATCTTGCCCTTCTCTGCCATGTCCAGATTCCTTTTCTGACCAAGCAGGGCAGCTATGGGATACCAGTGCTCATTCAAGTGCACAATGAAATGTGAGTGGCAAGTTATTTCAGGATTGGCACGTGGTTAATTCAATATAGAATCAGATGTCAGAGATGCCATAAGAATGCGGTAGGTGTTTGGTCGAAATTGGCAAGGAATCTTGAATTTTGCACTGAGAATCTCTCCAAAAATCCTCAATACAACTCGCACTCAGCCAAAATAAATGTAAGCTTCAGCCATATTAAACTCAGTCAGTATATTTCATTGGGCTTGTAAAAGCAGGTGAGGGAATAATTAAGCAGGAGCTAAAACCTTGGTTTTCTGATGTTGTGTTAAGTTTGTGAGAGATACGTTTGTGAGAAGTGTGTCAGTGCAGAGTAGCTCTAAGATTGCCATTCATTTGCATACAATAATATTCAATATGGCCTAGCTCCTGTTTAATGAATCCTATCTTCAAGATGAAGTCAGTCGCACATGGGAAACTTTGTGCCTCTTGTTTGCCAGTCACTTGAAGATGGTGTGCAGCTGGTGAGCTTGCTTGATCTTTGGAAGCTTTGACTTTGTCCAACTGAGCAGCAAGGGAACAGCACCAGGGATAAATGGAGAGTCTAGTAGCAGATTGGAGAAGGGAGAGTGTGGAGTATGGTGCTTTGATCCTCAAAACAATAGTGGTTCGACTGACAACAGGATCCACAAGCAAGGTAATGATATATTTGGGGACACGGGAGGGACTGGATGGAGCCAACTGCCAGCATTGTGTGTTCTATCATTGCAGTGACCTCATTATATATTCCCTTCTAGGAGAGAAGCACACACTTACATTATTCATATCTGACAGTCACAAATACCTTGGATTTTGAAAAGAATTAAATCCTTTCTGATTTACAAGTTTAATTAAATGTTCTCAAGAAACCTTTATGGCTATGTATGTACAGGTGATAACACCCTGTACATGTTGATGTAGCATGATGACTGTAAAGGAAACAGCTACAAGAGGCAGCTGAACCATGCAAGGATGGTCAACGATTAGGAAGAAACCTTAGTTTTGAAGTAGGGCAGGTCCTATGATTTCTCAGGAAGGGTCGAGGGAAAGTGAAGACAAGTATAACATGACTGGAGAGATAGGGACAAAGCCAAAACACAAACAGAAATTGCTAGAAACATACAGTTCTGAAGAAGGGTCACTAGACCCAAAATATTAGCTTTGCTTTCTCTCCATGGGTGCTGCCAGAGTTGTTGAGTTTTTCCAACAATTCCTGTTTGTGCTTCTGATTTCCAGCATCAGCAGTTCTTTGAACTTTTTTTTGTTTAGGGACAAAGCAATAGGATCAATAGGGTGATGATTGGATGCTCCAGAATGGGGGTGCGGGTGGAGGGTGTGGGCGAGAGGGTGGTGCAGGATCAAGGTATGAGAAAAAGCTTGAGGGTGACACTGGGAGGGTGGAGGTGGATTGGCTCCAACTGCAAGGTCACAATGATAGTGTCCAGCAAGATGGATAAGAAAGTATTACCTTGCTGGAGATAAGGTTGTAATGGGAGGAGGCCACTCCACATTGGGAAGAGTTCTTGGCCTATTGGAAGTTCATGCATTCCCTACAATCCTTAATGCCATTGGTAATCATAAATCTATCGACTTCTATTTTAAATACTCTCAGAGACTAATTTCCAACAGCCCTCCACAGTGCAGAATTCTAAGGACACAATGTAAAAGAATTTTTCCTCATCTCATTGTGCCCCTGGTATTAGATGTCACAACCAGGAGTAGCATCTTACTTGCATCTTTCCTGTCTATTCCTCAATGGATTTTATCGGCTTCAATGAGGTCAGTTCTTATTCTTTGAAACTTCTATCAGAAGGATGTTGCGAAACTCGAAAGGGTTCAGAAAAGATTTACAAGGATGTTGCCAGGGTTGGAGGATTTGAGCTGCCAGGGTTGGAGGATTTGAGCTACATGGAGAGGCTGAATAGGCTGGGGCTGTTTTCCCTGGAGCGTCAGAGGCTGAGGAGGTGACCTTATAGGGATTTATAAAATCATGAGGGGCATTGGATAGAGTAAATGGACAAGGTCTTTTCTCTGGGGTGGGGGTGTCCAGGACTAGAGGGCGTAGGTTTAGGGTGAGAGGGGAAAGATATTAAAGAGACCTAAGGGGCAACTTTTTCACGCAGAAGGTGGTGCGTGCATGGAATGGTCTGCCAGAGGAAGTGGTGGAGGCTTGTAAAATTGCAACATTTAATAGGCATCTGGATGTGTATATGAATAGGAAGGGTTTGAAGGGATATGGGTCGGGTGTTGGCGGGTGGGACTAGATTGGGTTGGGATATCTGTCGGCATGGACCAGTTGGACCGAAGGGTCTGTTTCTATTACTCTAATACAGGCACAATTTGATCAATCTTGCTTCATAGAACAGTTCTGCCATCCTGGGACCAAATCTGATGAACCTTCATTACAGTTCCCCTATGGCTACAATACCTTTCCCTAGATAAGGAGATCAAAGCTGCACACAGTATTCCAGGTGCAATCTAATCATGCTGCTTTACATTTGAAGCAAGCCTTCACTCATCCCATACTCAAATCCTCTTCTGATAAATACTAAAATCCCATTAACCTTCCTAATAGTTTGCTGCATCAGTATGTTGAACTTCAGGAACTTATTGGCAAGGACATCCAGGTCCCTTTGCTTATCGCTAGCATTTCCCAAGGTTAATTTTCCTAATTTTTACTGCATACCCAGCAGGTTTATTAAGGCCACAGCCAGAGACCTATCAGCAATGTATTGTTCAACAGTAGCTTGATCCCTCGGAAACCTCTGAGTGTTGGCAGTTCCAGCTATTAGAGTCTCCTATGGCTGCAGGGACATATCTGTGCTGGGTTCATTGGATTATGACCCCAAGTCTACACCGACTCCTGCACAGTCTATGTATTTGATTGTTGGGAATGGCACACCAGGGACGAAGTTGTGCCCAGTGTGTTGTACATAAATCATTGAAAATAGCTATGGTACCTTTGCCCCATTTGTACCCAGCAGTACTGTTTAGACCTGCAAGTGGTACTGTGCTCACAGTTTCTAATATTCAAATTGTCTCATCTGCTTGCTGACATAGTCAGCCTTGTAGCCTTACTAAGCAGTAGAAAAGCTGAAAAAAATTGTTTTTCTACAATTTATTGCTGAGATAAAACAATAAAGTATTTTAAGCTAATTGTTCAGCATCCGAGCCAGTGAATTTATTTTTTGAATTTTTAATATCAAATTGAGAGGGAGGGGCACTTGCAATAGTTGTACAGAGTTTTAAAATATTTCTATAATGGATTCACATTCACCAAATATTTCCCTTCTACATACCTATGGAATTCCATTTTTCTGTTTTTTTTGCTAAATTGCATTCATATGCTATTCTCCATTTCCTTATAAGTTGCTTGGTCCTCTGCTTTTTTTAAAAAAACTCTCAATCTTGAGATTTTTACTATTCTGGCAACTTTCTAAATCTATGTTTTAATCATGTACAATCTTTAAATTGCTTTGTCAGCCATGGTTGACTGGCCATGGAATTTTTGTATCTTGTATTCTTGCTGCAGGTCATGAAATAGTTTTTTTTAATCTAACCATTGCCTATTTACAGTTATGCCTTTTAATGTATTTTCTCAATTCACCTCAACCAATTTGTGCCTCATGCCTTCATAAATTCCCTTATTCAAATTGCAAATCGATTCAAGGTTTTCTGGCTCACACTTTGAAAAAGACTGATTGAAACTCTTGTCAAAATATGCAGAGCAGAGTTTACTTACCAGAATAAGATTGTTTTCATTTTGGTACAAACTGAACATTAACTCCAAATTTAGCATTCTAGTGCTGTTTGCTCTGGAAAGTATACAGACCTGTCTTAATATTTGCTCTCCCTACCATTGCTGTGCAAAGAATTTAATGTAATGGCATAAAGGAAACATAAGTTCTGGAAATGCACTTCTGAATTCAATGTGGTACTTGAGGCATGTGTGGACTTTGCTTTATGACACATGGAGGATTACAAAGATCCCCACTTCTGGATATGAACCTTCTGACCAATAACCAAAACTGTCGCTCAGCTGCACCACAGCCTGGTACTGTGTTTGATGCCCTTTCTACACTATTTCAGCCTTCTATTCCAGGTCCTACTTTATTTTTTTTAAACTTGACAAATGCTTGTTCAAGTATATTTCATCAGAAGTGTTTGAGAGGGTGTGCTTTGGTTTATTAGCATCTTGTAAACTTAGCCCTTCTATCATCCCTACCCTTCTCAACCCCTTTCCAACTTGTCCCCTTTCACTTTTGCTCATCTTCCTATTTTCATGTTCCTTTCCTCCTTACTGTCCTGTGTAGTTCATAAACATCATGTAATACATTCATCCACACTGATCAGCAGTGTATTAAATATTCATAACATGCTCCTAATTTATTTCCTGCTACAGTAAGTGGCTACAGACAACTATGAATAACCTGTCTTTCCCATTTCCTTAAAGCTAAAAGCAAGACCAGGTTGCTTTCAGTACAGAGGTAAGGCAGACTCACTTCACTCCATAACCACCATCACTGCTCCTCTATTGTTGACAGCAGAATACTCCACTGTGATGGACAATGTCACAAATGAAAAGAATTGGCACAAGTAGTAGCTGATGCTAAGTTAACAATACTTTCAAATTGTGACTTGATAATCATTCAAATAATGTTGAAGGTTACGGAGTGATAGACAATAAATTGGGGCAATACATAATCAGTTCTTGAGATGAGTGCAAATTCTGCATGAGCAAAAGGGTCATAATGGAAATATCCATATATTTAAGATTTCTGATTCCGTGTTCTGCTATAGTGTGATCTCATGCTGCAGCTGAGAGCTGAACAATCTGACTCTGCCAGCAATGGCCAGCAGATTTGGGTGACAGACATGCTGAAAACTCATTCCTGTGCTCTGCTGATAAGGGTGTCAGTACTCTGTTATTTGTGTTGTTGAGTTGTTTCATGCCAATCTGTAATAGTTAATGTTTTGAAATAAATAAATGATTAAACAAAAATGGAACTAAATGGGAAAAAAGTCAGCAAAGATCAATAACAGTGAAACAATACAAATACTTAAGGGGAAAATAAAATGTTGTCACAAATGCATTATTAGTCTTTAATGAAAAACTGTAAGGAAATAAATGCATATCATAAATATGTTAAAACAATTACCCGGAGTTATTTTCCTCTCAGCTATGTGCAATAGAAATTCTCCTTCAGTCCATAAACATCAATACCATGGATCAAAATAAAACCATTGAACATTTGTTCTGTTGCATTACTGTTCATTAAATGGTTAAATTGGAAAATAATGCTTGCCTGTGAGTTTGCTATGAGGCTGTAACACATTTCAGAAGTTAGAATGACATTAAAACACACACCAGTGAATTCACAGCGATTACTGAAGGTTATACATACATTCCCAGATATTTAATAACCTTTAAAATAAACTGAGGTTTCTCATTTCACCTTAGAGAAAATTATTGTTTTCTTGTTTCACTTTGCTTTGTACTACATAATACAAAAATTCCATAGAGGTACAACTGGTGTCCCACAGTAGCTCCAATCAGAGACTAATGGAAACTCCAGAGAATTACAAACAACTATTTATACCACTTCCTTGGGGATTTGCCAGTCTTTCACGAGCAGGAAAATTTCAAGATCCATATATATAACATTTTCTTTGCCAGACACTGAGCATTATGATTCAGGTCTCCTGCATCCATAGACCTTTGCTTTCCTTTGAGCATTATGATTAATATGTTTTGCCACTGAGATTTCAGATTTAACATGATGTTGCAAGATCATTAGGTTCTATTGAATAACACCAATGAATTAGAATTTTATATCTCTTATTCTGATGTAAGGGTGTAAGTTGCAATTTAAAGTTTGCGCACACATACATGAATCCATTCTTTCCCTGAGCTCTACTGTCCTTTAATGATGGAAGTCTGCAATACTGACCAGGCCTGGCCTTCATGTGACTTCAGACCCACAGCAAATGACTCTTAACTGCCTTCTGAAATGGCTGAGCAAGCAATTAGGGTTAGGCAATGTAGACACCCACATGCCAATGAAGAATTTTTAAAAGGGGCTTGTTCCCATCTCGCAGCTCTTGCATCAAGTTGCACCAATCTTACAGGGATCATAATAAATATTACTTCTTATCCTTTGAATTAACATAAAAGGTCTGAGTGAAATCAGCAACGTGAAAATGAATAAGGTTCTGTGTTATTCTCCTGGAACCAACAATATGTTGAAATAACTGTGCATGTAATTGCATTTTTGTATGCCTATGTTTCCAATAATAGTCTCCAGTTTATTTACCTTATACTGAATGTAATATGCCCTCATTGAATATTTCAGCAACAATGCAGTTGTTGAAAGTGTTTCTTTAATTCATTGGAGTTTACAGTACATTATTAAAACCAACTGAACTGCCATTTCTCCTGGAAAGGGTAAGTTACTATCTGTGAGAATGTATTATTTAGTAATCTCTTCTACCATATCTACATTCTCAGCTGCTACAGCCTGGAGATCTTCAATTATGTCATATTTCAGTGCTTTTATTGGCTTTAGCCTTGTCTCAATGGTGCCTTGATCACTGCTATCCATATGTCCTTCCATACTGAGTTATATAATGCAGTAATTGCAAAAGAATTATAACAAAAACTGAAACTCCATCCAACTGGAATTAGAAGGAGTTTGCATAACATCAGGAAAAAAATCTGAGTATTTTTATATATGCAAAATAGTTCTAAGATAAAGCGAGCAATTATTCAGTTTAATAATTAAACAGTGAAAAATATGATATGAGTACATTTGTTTAAAATATGACATTCATTCAAAATGACTGTAATAAACCATTATAAACAAATGACAGTTTGATAAAAAATTTGTTCTTCAATCTTGTACAAACCATTTTTCTGTAAGGTTTGAGGGAAAACCCCTGCAATGAGCCTGTAACATGACCAACGTGTAATTGTAGTTTTGATGGAACACTCGAGCTGGGTGTTCCTCATTGCTATCATCATCATGGCCTGCGCCACCAAATTGTCTGCAACCTAGCAAAACACCCTCAAATAACTGTTTGCATTATCCCTAAGGAGCTGCATTGAATGACCTCCTTCCCTTAAGCCAGTGAGACACATACCTCAACCTGAACAAGGAATTATACAATCTGGTGTAGAGTTGTATCCTCACTGTGCTGAGTACGACTGAATGGCTGAGAAGGCATTCTCTAAATAAGGAACTTTTTATAAAGTCTGGATTGTAAAGTGAAATACCGTATATACTCATGTAAAAGTCGAGTCCTTATTTTTGACCAAAGAAACTTGTATTTTTCATATATCTTGTGTAAAGGTTGAATCTACTGTATCACATTATAAACCTCTTACAAGGGAAACTGCATGTTCCCATTAACCCACTTAAACAAAATCACATTCATTCATTCATACCGTTAACTCTACTCATCGATCTTTGTTTACTATATTTCATCTCTATTCATTCATTCAGTCATTCACTCATTCATTCATTCATAACTCTGCTTACCAGTAGCTCAGTTGGTTTACTACAGCACGTTTTGATTGATTGATTCATTCATTCATTCAGACCGATACTATGTCTATTGGTACTTATCACACTTTGATCACTATATATCCAAAAATTAATATAGTTAAAAAGTTAATCATTTTAATTGTGCCAATATATCTAAATAAAAGTGAGATATATTAGCTATATATATCTTTAATTCTTTGACAAATTTGTTAATGTCGCTGAGGTTCATTACATACGAGAGTAAATGGGAGGGAAACAGAAGAATTTGGCAGGAAAGTTCATGATGCTTACACATTCAGAATTTAATAAATGTTTCATTTTAAGCATGCCATTATGCCTGGCCATGACAATGTTGAACAGTGTCATTTTGTAGGATTTCAATTAATCTTTGATATGTTAAACTTTCGTACCGGTATGTATAAATAAAAAGTACTACCAGTAATTCATTCTTGTTTGTCTTGCTTTTATCCAGTAATTACCTTTACCTTTAATTCATTGTGCTTTTCTTCTTTACCTGGGAATATTAGATTAAATTACAGTGTGGAAACAGGCCCTTCAGCTCAACAAGTCCACACCGACCCGCCGAAGCGTAACCCACCCATACCCCTACATTTACCCCTTACCTAACACTATGGGCAATTTAGAATGGCCAATTCACCTGGCCTGCACATCTTTGGACTGTGGGAGGAAACCGGAGCACCCGGAGGAAACCCACGCAGACACGGGGAGAATGTGCAAACTCCACACAGTCGCCTGAGGTGAATAGTTGAGCGATCAAATCAACTTCTGCTAATAATGCGGTATTTCAAACTGCGGCATGAATTTCAGCCCCTCAAAACTAGTGCCCATATATTAGTCAACCTTATAAATGGAACTTTTAAAATAGTCTAAAAAAATCGACTTTTACACAAGTATATACCATAGTCATGTGCTATCAACTGGACCTCTTGCAGTCCTGAATATCTTGGTCTACTATCTTCGTACAATGGTATTTCCAAAGAATTTGGTATATGACTTGCTGCCATTCAGCATGCCTCTGCAGTGTTAGGAGCTAGTCAAACAATTCTATGTACTCAAATCAGATTAGTCTCTGAACTCCATTCAGATAAGCAAAGCACTACTAGTAATCTACAGATGACTACACTGCACTAACATACCTCTAATTCTCATACAGGTTATCAATTCCATGAGCTTTTTCATTGTTGATATTTGCTAAACCAGGTCATTTCCATTCAAAATAAGGAATGACATGAATAAATCTTACAATACTTTTACTTGTAAGTGGTTGTGTTATTACAATTCCATCTTACAGGCACCTTTGTGGTTTATCAGAAGCCCAAAATGCAGTTGCTTTCACATAGTGATAGTAGAATCTAGGAATGGTTACCTTACAGAAGGAGGACATTCAGCCCATCATACCCCCAAGTATTCCTTCACAGTATACATAATGGGAGAAAAACAAAACATATAGTTTTCTAAGGGCACACAAGTGGCAAGAGTCACACTTTACTGGAAGTAGGATCTCACATTCATAAATGAATTGATATTTTAAATAATCAACTGTCTGACTAACTGTTATTGTAACTGCAACCACAAGAATCAAACCACAGAGTCTACCTAATCTTAGTGCCATGCCATATTTGAATGCAATTTAAGAGAGTGCTACTCTTTCCCTAATACCTAGCATAGCATAGTAACTTGACATTGTTCAACGTGGGAGCAACGCATGTTAAAAACCTTCAAACAATTATTGACACTAACATTTATTGAGCAAGAGGAAAAGCAAAGAAAAAAACCAAACTACAATGCTGCTTTTATTTCTGGGAATAAACAGGCATATTTGTGTTTTCAGCAGCAACAAATTTACAGGTAAGGAATAATCACTTCACCAACTCAGTTCTATTAGAAGCACATGTTAATTAAGTCCTGTTTGGTATATTGCACCTGATGCTGCAATGCTGCATCATTGTACAGATAGATAATATCTTTTCCTCCAAAAGCTGCTCACCTCTTCCAGCTGGATAAGCAGGAGGCTGGAAAAACACAGCAAGCCAGGCACCAGGAGGTGGAGAGGTTGATATTTCAGGTGTAACCCTTCCTCCAGCTCTCCATCATCTGTCAGATCCTCTTTTTACCTGTTCCATTATGTGACACTCTCTGGACTCTACAGCAAACTACTCCCTCTCCCATTCTAATTTACGCAACAGAACCCCATCTTCAAGAGGTTAATAGGCTGCTCCATTATGGTCCTGGTAAAAGAATGAGCTGAATTGTAACTATGGTCTGCATCGGTCCAGGAATTGGATAACGTAGCTATCAACCATGGTTGAAAATGATCATCCTTTCTCCCTGTAACTATCCTTCTAAAGCATCCAGTCCTTGAAATAAGCCAATAAGTTGAGCATCCTCAAGGATATAGCCAACATGGCAGCTTTAAGATTTCCTGGAGCAGATCTCTAAGATGTAGTTCCAAAGATCATGGGTAGCTTATACATTGATAGAGTGTAACCCCTTTTTGTTGGAGAAGGCAGCTGCATTACGTTCTGCTGTTCTCAATGCAACTTGTGTACACTCTATTGCACCTTGCACTTGTGGAACCTAATTACTTTTGCAAAGCCTGGGCTGCAGCACTCACCTCATTACAGAGCAAGAAGATGGAGCACTGTGATCTGTCACAGATTGCATCAATCAATGCTTTGATACAATTATGGGTTGAGGATTGAGGGATCCCTGACAGATCACCAGTGGTTCCTAATAAACAGCCAGTTGCATAAAAAGCTAACTCAGGTGTCACCTTGATGGCCATCCATCCTTGCAGCTCGCAAGTTCCACTCCAGCAGATGACACAGTTTCTGTGACGGTGTTTGGGGAAATCCTTATTCACCAGAAGCAACGTGCCTTTGGAGGCAATAACATGGATGATGAAAGTCTCTGGGGCTCCTGTGTCTCCTCCCATCCTGAGACGACCTTATGCTGTGACTTAATGTGGAGGCTGTTTGCAGCCCATGGAGGCCATGGACTTGCAAACACATTTTTTTCTCCTTAATTGCTCTTTGTTTTTAATGCAGCATGGCCACAATGAGCGTTATCTCTGCTGTGGCTAGATCTATTGGTCATGATTCCAATGAACCTGTTAGGGAATATTAGAAACAGAACAGGTCCTTAAGAGTTTGAGTCGCGGTGTTCTTATCGCACACAAAAGATAGTTTAGCATAGTCCTCCATAGAGCGAGACATTGAAAACTCCAACAAGGAGGCTCATGGAATGCCTGTACATGGACCTTTGACATAGTGGAGCTTATTCTCATGTATGCAGTGCATGCCATGTCAAACAAATACAGGAGGGGATTGTAAATGCAGCAGTTTTACTACAAATTTGTCCCACCATCACACTCCCTCACATCACCCAATAAAGGCACAATGCATGTAAGACCATATTGGCAAATGCTGACAACTCAAGGTGACAGGAAATCAGCTCTGTGCCATTGTGTAGCCAATGAGACCTATGAGATACTTTGTGAATTGTGCCCACAGCTGACAATCTTAAAGTTACTTCTGCTTCATAGAAATGACAATGATCAATCTGTAATGACCAAGGTTGCTTGTGGCCAAGATTTGTATTCCACATAGTTGGTCACTGCATGAATTTTACATGCAGAATTCTATGATTATAAATGTCTTTAACTTGTACTGCTTAAGTACCTGGTTAATGAAATTGCCCTTGAAGAACCTCACATCACTCATTAGTACAGTCCATATCCTCAGGTAGAAAAAACACTTAGTCTGCTCACTCTGGCCAGTGGCAGCCATTTTAATCACCATTGCTATCTTGATATTTATATCATGATAAAATGACACAGCAATCATGCTTTATGCAGTAAGTCAAATAGTCAGCCTGTCAGTCTAGGTGACCCCCAAAATCTTCATATTCTCTTTTTAATATCCTTCTCCATCAAATTCATCAGCTTTGTCTTCCCTACATTCCCATCCAACTGTTCATCTCCACACTTTACTCCCTGACTCAGGGAGTAAAGTGTGCTAAACTAGACATAGTAATGCTCTGTGCCCCCCCCATCAACAGATTATCTATCCATGACACCCCCTCCAGTATAACCCATTTTCCTTCCATACTATATTGTTTTCCCTGCCTTATTTATTGAATTGCATTCCCTTCGCAATTATTACCAACTCTACCTCTCATCATGCTGTGTCCAATCCACATAATTTAATTCTCCAGCTTCTACTCCCCACCCTTTGACTTTTAGTGAATGGATCCCTAAGACTGAGTATTGTCCATCCTCTGACCAACATGGATGGACAGCCCCAGTTGATGACTGAACAAACCCCTGACCAATCTCTATGTAGCTCCCTGACTGACTTACCACTAGTCCACAGACTGGTTGCATTGGACCTACATGGCTGACTGTGGCTCATTCCTGTACTGTAGAGGTATGGACCACTAGCTCTGATCACCCTAAGCAATTGACCGAATACATTCAAGACCCTGACCTGATATCTGTGCCATGATCCCTGACTGAAGGATGTTTGCACTGACTGAATGCTATTCTGGTTAGACATGGAGGCACAGCCATTTGGTTGAAGTACATGCAGTGTGTTTGCCACATATCCTATTAGTTAATGGTGCTGGCTCGAAATTGATACAACAATGTGACATGCAGCAACATGTCCAACCTTCTTGACTAATCACTACAGACAACCATGGCCTGGTTTTGTTACTGTGCTAAAAGACAAATCAAGACAGAAGTACTGTGAGTATTTAAGCTCTGGCTGAGGGCACACAATACATAAAGGCAAAGGCAAGGAATATAGAATGCTGTGAGCATTGAAGTAGGCACAGAGAACACAAAGACAATAAGTGAGGAGCCTGAGATGCACCCTGGTACAATCCATGTACCAGTGTGCAAATTACCCTGGCAGCAGCATTCCAATGAAAGAAACTGGTGCACACCAAAATTCCTGGTAGTGCATAATTATCTTGTAAGTGGTTTAGAGATGTGCCATGAGAGTGCAGTAGAGCTGGTATGTGGCCAAACCCATGTTCCATGGGTGGTCATATGCAATTGCTGCCCACAGATTGTGCCCTGACCTGATGGTGACTGCTGTCCAAGTTTGCAGCAGGAGGAGCAAGTGGAAAGCTGGAGTTATCAGGTAACCTCTCTGACCTTCATGATGGCCAGTTTATTTCTATTTGATAGGTGGACAAATGGGAACAGCATATCAGTCAAGTGAGATTAACTAATAATGCTAATACATACAAGCAGCCTGTCATCATTCACTAGTGAGATTCTTACCTTGCCATTCAGCACTTGCTGAAAAGTGAGTTATTTTGCTCTCAATGTCAAGAGTCTCCTTACTGCTGACCTTACACAATTTTCTCACATTTCTTGACAATGTCTATATCATTCAATGGCTGGGATGATTCTACCCAATATCTTGTAGCTTCATCCATTTGTGTGTTTTTGAAAGTAAATAGTTTGGTAAATAGCTTGACGTCTACAGGCTTAATATGCCAGTTCAAAGGTCATTTCATGGCAACATCCATTAGTGGTGCTTTCTGATGATTATACATTAACTGAGTGCTTAATTATATTGAGGTGGTGAATATAATGGGGTTTCATTAGTGCCCATTTATGGAAGAGCCAATAGTTCTGATTGCCAGCCCATTTTCTATGTCTGTAACCAAGATCACATATCTCTGAAGAAGGAACATGCTTTAGACTTTTTGCGATCTATGTGCAGTGCAGAAGCTGGAGCATATCATCATTACCATTAACAGTAATTTTCCTTTGACATTTTCAGGTTTGTTACAGTAAAGTTATCATTCACTTTTAACAGGGTTTGTTAATTGTTTGTTTGTTTCTCTTTAACCAGTACTTCAAAAGTGTGAAAAAGTGTTGAAACTGTTGGATTCGATTTGAATACAATGTAATGTGCTTGTTGATGTATGAAAATCAGGCTCCAATTCTCTCCTACACCTGATTGTGAGATGTAATAGTTTTGTCTTTACTACAACATCAGAAGCCAAAGGCAATGATGAGGCATTAATCTTCAATGTATTTCTTGTTGCGGTCATCCCTTGAAAATTTGCAGCCAGAAAAAAGGCCACAATTCTGAAATGTGGAAGTGTATATTACTCCATTCAGAATACACCAACAAGCTCAAGAAAAGAATGAACTAGATTTTTACCAGAAATTGACTTCACATCAATTCTGGCAAGTTTCCTGGGTTTCTTTCCGTGGGTCGAAGCAAACTCTCTCACACTATCTTCCCGAACTCACTTCATTACCTACACACCATGTTGTAATGGCACCCCACTCATCATATCTGCCCATGCACCACAATCAGAGGTATTGGTTGCTGCCAAGACTTCCTGGATTTCTGACCTGTTTACAGGTCAGCCATGCACCTATTCAGAAAGCTGGCAGTCTGAGGATGCATTGCATGGTTCCTGTCAATTACCTCAGGCATGTCAGCCAGGAGAAAATTGGCACCTCTGGAGATTCTGGTAGACATTGACTGCATACAGTTATTGGCCATGTACAACTGCAACATGACTTCCTAACTCCTATACGCAATGGTCTGACCAATAAAGGAAAGCATACTAAATGCCTTCTTCACTATCGTTATCTACCTGAGACTCTACTTTCAAGGAGCTATGAACCTGCACTCTAAGGTCTATTTATTCAGCAACACCCCCCAGGACCTTATCATTATGTATATAAGTTCTGCCCTGATTTACCTTTTCAAAATGCAGCACCTCACATTTATCATTTATGATAATTAAAATAATTATCCTAATAATTAATCATGTTGAAAATATTTCCTACATTCCACAAATAGAAAACTATCTTTTCAGAATGAGATTTCTTTTTCAGCGGTAATTGTTCTTCGGATCACTATTAAAAAAGTCAGTTACACCTCAATGAACAGATCTAATTTTTACGGGGTCTTCAATAGTGATGCATGAATAGACAAGAGAAGTTCTTGTCACATTAACTGATTTCACTGAATACTAGCTCTGGTGAGAGAGTTCCAAAATGTAGCTTGTGATGAAGCAAAGAATAATGGACCTCAAATTCAGGATTGCCATGCGAGTCTCTGAATCCTAAGATCACAGCCAGACTTAGAAAAGTTATGCCAACAAATATTAACAGTTTGAAAATCCGTGGGCGGCACGGTGGCACAGTGGTTAGCACTGCTGCCTCACAGCGCCAGAGACCCAGGTTCAGTTTCTGCCTCGGGCGACTGACTGTGTGGAGTTTGCACATTCTCCCCGTGTCTGCGTGGGTTTTCTCTGGGTGCTCCCGTTTCCTCCCACAGTCCTAAGATGTGCGGGTCAGGTGAATTGGCCATGCTAAATTGCCCGTAGTGTTAGGTTAGGGGTATGGGTGGGTTGCGCTTCGGCGGATCGGTGTGGACTTGTTGGGCCGAAGGGCCTGTTTCCACACTGTAAGTAATCTAATCTAATCTAATCTAAATAGATTATGTAGAACGTTTACCAATACTTTAATACTTTAGTGTCTCACAGTAAATATAAATAATCCAAAGAGAAGAAAACAGCAGATGTCACAGGACAAGTATGGTGAGGGACAATTATCATTGACAGGTTAAACATAATTGTGTATCTGAACTTGACAGTGCGTACTTATTTTATTACATGTGTCTCAACTAATGGGTTAATGGTCTGGAAGTCAAACCCCTCCCACATTCCTGAAGTTGTCACAAAAATTAAAGATTTTTTAAAATATCCCAAAAGATTCCCAAATTTACCTGACTTTCAAACTCAAGTTGACAAAAAGCAGGACCAAGATTAGATTACTTACAGTGTGGAAACAGGCCCTTCGGCCCAACAAGTCCACACTGACCCGCCGAAGCGCAACCCATCTATTCCCCTACATTTACCCCTTTACCTATCACTACGGGCAATTTAACATGGCCAATTCACCTGGCCTGCACATCTTTGGACTGTGGGAGGAAACCAGAGCACCCGCACGCAGACACAGGGAGAATGTGCAAACTCCACACAGTCAGTCGCCTGAGTCGGGAATTGAACCTGGGTCTCTGGCGTTGTGAGGCAGCAGTGCTATAACCACTGTGCCACCGTGCCGCCCAAGTTTCAGTACTTAACAAAAAATGACTATATATTACAAGTAACTAGAGTCTTGATACAAGTAAACAATTATGAAGCATCAGCATATAATACTTCAAATTAAAGTTCTAATCCACATAAACACACACAAAGAAATCTGGGTGTTATGGATGGAGGCTAACAATGGGAAAGCAGTTCAATGGTTCACAAGGGTTGTTGAGTTGATTTTTGTACTGATGAGAATGCTGTTTCTCAGTTGTCCTTCTCCAGAAGCTTCCATTGGTTTGTGAGAGGCACAGGATAATTGGTTCATTTATAAAAAGATCTCTGACTTACGAATTAAAATCACATCTTACAGCATCTGCAGAAGAAAAGGTAAACTGTTTTTTTTTCAGGCTGAAAGTGACCTTTACTGCAGAGTACAGAGAGAGCTCCTGAGGCTGTGGAGGTCTGATATTTCTCTGTATCTTTAACATAATCCCAAGCTCCCAGAGAACCAATCACATAGTTGTTTGCAAGATTTTTGTCATTGATACTGTTTACTGGTCTGCAGACCAATCAGCTACCTGTATCAACCAACCAAAATGCCACCTGTACATACTCCCTCAGCTCCAATTCACAATAATCATATGTTAACCGTTGCTTGACCAAAGAGCTATGTAAACAATGCTTACAATGGCTATCAGGTTACTTGCTCTCAAAACATGCAGCAATCTTTGATTTTTAAAATTGTTCTTTTCCTCAAACGGAAATACAACAAAAAGTATCAAGTCACAATTTTTACACATGTTAAATCTAAAGTTAATATAAATGGCAAACTTTCATATGTTTTAACCAGTATTTAAGCACAGCTGCAGTATCTATTTGGTTGCATTAGTGGTGAATAATGCTCATTCCCTTATCTGCTGACATCGATGACCAAAGAGTTTAGCCTAGTTAATGGCAATTAGAAGAAGGTAAAGAAAACTACTTTCGCTTGTGAATTGTTTCTGTAAATCAAACATTTTACTTCTGCTTGGTTAGCCCAACACTATACTAAAAACACAAGTACATCATTTTTGGAGGGCATTATGCTCATTATAAGTCTAAACACCTCAGGTCTAGTAATGAACATACTCAAAGAAAATGATGTTATCACTATTATTGAGGCTGAGGATCCTGGGATTGTATTCATTGGAGTTTAGAAGATTAAGGGGAGATCTAATAGAAACTTACAAGATAATACATGGCTTGGAGAGGGTGGACGCTAGAAAATTGTTCCTGTTAGGCGAGGAGACTAGGACCCGTGGACACAGCCTTAGAATTAGAGGGGGTAAATTCAGAACAGAAATGCGGAGACATTTCTTCAGCCAGAGAGTGGTGGGCCTGTGGAATTCGTTGCCACAGAGTGCAGTGGAGGCTGGGACGCTAAATGTCTTCAAGGCAGAAATTGATGTCACAAGGAATTAAGGGCTACGGGGAGAATGCGGGTGAGTGGAGTTGAAATGCCCATCAGCCATGATTGAATGGCGGAGTGGACTTGATGGGCCGAATGGCCTTACTTCCGCTCCTATGTCTTATGGTCTTATGGTCTTGTGGTCTTATTGTCAGACAATGTGGCCCTATTCTGACATACTTGCTTACGTGGCACTGTTTCTGAAATTATAATGCAGTGATATCATTCTTCAATAGTTGGTAGTGCTACGTGCTATTTTTGGAGTCTTGGCATCCTAAAGTTAATTATTAGACAGATAAAATCTTTAAGTGAAATGGATACTAATAGGCAGGTGTTTTCAGCAGCTAATATTCATATGGTCCATTAAGTGTCACTGTTTTCTCTATTTTAAGAGCTGTTCCTGCTGTGAAATAAATGACTAATAGCAAAATAAATTCCAAAACTAATCAGTAACAAAGATGAAAAACAATAATAACAATAAGTATAGAATTTAGCATGCTAAAAATATTCCAAGTTAAATTTTCTTACCGTCAAAATGGTTCAGCATAAGAAAGAAATATTTAAATTTATATAGCTCTATTGAACATCCTGAAGAATATTGCAATTTGATTGTTGTGTAAGCTCTTGTAAGAGCATTCTGAGGAAGAGTTTTTGCAAAGATAGCCATGCAGAGAATGATCATTTAATTCAATAATTTTGGTGGTAATGTTTGAATTTATAATAAGCCAGACCACATGACCAAATAGGGAGCAGCCAGTGACTATTATACATATTCTCCATAAAACTCTATAAGACTGTCGAGCTTTGTGCATCAGTTGAGTATCAGGGTGCAGCTGATAGGTTTCATTTACATAAGCCTAAATTGGACCCCAGCTGAAAATGTATTGCTGGAAAAGCGCAGCAGGTCAGGCAGCATCCAAAGAGCAGGAGAATCGACGTTTCGGGCATGAGCCCTTCTTCAGGAATGATTCCTGAAGAAGGAATCCTGAAGAAGGGCTCCAATTCCTGAACGATTCCTGAAGAAGGGCTCATGCCCGAAACATCGATTCTCCTGCTCCTTGGATGCTGCCTGACCTGCTGCGCTTTTCCAGCAACACATTTTCAGCTCTGATCTCCAGCATCTGCAGTCCTCACTTTCTCCTAAATTGGACCCCAGCAGGGGCCCTTGGTTAGGTCATGTAAGGGAAGAACAGTACAAAGCAATCTGAAGAAAGGGCTGGAACAACCCATTGTTCATTTGTGGACCCAGGAGAAACACCCTCCCTCCTTGTCATTCTACTTTTTAAAAAGTCAACTCTTCCATTGTTGTTATCCTTTTTTTAAAGGGTTCTAGTAGTCTCTTTGCGAACCACTGATAAAGCTAGTTAAGAATTGGGACAGCTGGGAAGAGCTTGCGTGTGCTGTTTGTCCAGTCAACATCCATATATGGATTGAATTAAAGAGACTTTGAATGACCATTGCATGGTCAATGATCCTACCTGTCACCCCAATTTTTGACTAGGTGCATGTTTTTCCCAAGCAACAAATCTAGATCACGTGGTTAAAAACACACCCATTTTTCAAAGATAAATAAAAAATTTTAAGTGGGCTCTTGTGATGGTGTTCCTTTCTCTGATCCAAAAGAGTTGGTTTCAAGCCCCATCTGCTTTGAGGTCCATCATAATACATCTGAACAGGTTAATTAAAAACAATAAACAATTCGGCCATCATTAATTGGTTAAAACAATGTAATAATTTTGTACTTTTATTGAATCCAGAGAGTACCAATATTTTTACAAGTCACTTCAAACTCCATCCAGATGATTATAAGTAAAACATTTCAATACTGCTGATACTGTCCTTTAACCCAAAATTTAATTGCACAGATTTTCCTGTATCCAATGGATATTCAATGTAGATAGCCTCACAGAAAGCAAGAAACATGTTTCTCGATGTTATCTTTGATGTGATGTTTCTCACTCTAAGCTGTTGCTGCATGTACTATGCTCTTTTGAGGACTAGGTTGCCACAGAGTATTCCTGATCAGGCTGCAGACTCTTCATAATAATTCCAAAACTGATCATTTATTAATCTGACAGTAAGTATAATTTAAGAACATAGAAAACCAGTACCTTAATGGCTAATGTTCTCTTTCATCAGGAAAAATCCAAAGGGACCAACATATGCAATTTCTAGAGGAAAGTTCAATTGTGGCTAATATTTTACTGAAGTTTCCTTGTCAAGAATGCAGTATTTTTCATCCTAGCTGGTAGCTAAATAGCTCACAGGCCTGGAAACATATTACCTCCTTACCCTTTCAGTTTAGAATATCATATGGAACAATAGACTTAAGGAAGGTGAGAAATTTAATAGTCTACAAATTCAGAAGCTGTGTCACTCATATGGGTTCTCCAATCATGCGCGATATCACAAGTCATTAAATATCAGAAAGATGTTATAGTGAGAAAATAGTGTGTATTGAACGTATTTGATGGATTTTTCTCCATCGAGAATGGCC
Organism: Chiloscyllium plagiosum; assembly: GCF_004010195.1. Classification (NCBI taxonomy): domain Eukaryota; kingdom Metazoa; phylum Chordata; class Chondrichthyes; order Orectolobiformes; family Hemiscylliidae; genus Chiloscyllium; species Chiloscyllium plagiosum. The sequence continues at coordinate 30,603,934 of NC_057731.1, read as the reverse complement.
TGCTTGTGTGCACTTGACTGACAGTTTTGTGAACCAAGAAAGAACAGATTCAACATTGGTTGTTATCAACAAATCAGTATAAAATTGCCACATTTACAGTGCTGGTTTGGTAAACAATTCAAAACTCTCCAATTCAAAGAACGTACCAGGTATCGAGTTCATAGGGCTGGATGTCTGACCCAAGACCAGCATCATGCTTAGGAAATGTGATTGCAATTTGGTGAATATTTCCCATAGATCAACTGGAATAAACAGATTCACAAATAACATGAAAAGATATGGTCAATACATTGATGTAATTTTATTTACCATCGGTTCTGACTTCCATTCATGCAAATTACCTTCCATTTTACACATGAACAATTAAAAGTGAATATCAGGAATATTACTGTAACTGAGTATGAACTTCCTTTATTAAAATATGGATCATTCAATTTATTTGCAAGTAAAGTAGGACAAGATTATTATTTTTACTCTAATTAATATCAATATGTGTTGATTACAAATAAGTATATTTCATTATTTGTTTACATTACTGTAGCAAAACATTGTTAATGAATAAAAATTAAAGTCCGTAACATACAAATTAATGTTTAATAACTAGTTTTATCTCAATACTCTGATCAAATGATAATAAGGCATCCCAGAACTTCATTTTAAATAGAGCTTAGTATAGAGTCAAACAGCACAAAAACAGACCATTCAGTCCAACTAGTCCATGCAAACCAGAATGAGAAGAAAGACATACTACACAATCCGTCAATATACCAGCATTTACTCTGGAACACAATCCATTGAAAGGTAGTTTAATGTGACTTTCTCAAAATTGTAATGAATACAACTATTTCAAGAAATGGTAAGAAAATTCTTCAGCACTACTTTGTCTGAAGTGTAAACGGACTGAATTAATATACATGGACAATCCGCTTACATTGTCCCAATTCATTGGTCATTAAATGCTGTGGTACTGTGGAAGACAGCATTGATCAAACAAACATTGCTAATGAGTTAAACATAAAGGGTGGAATTTTCCATTTCCTTTGAGGGCATGGGTAGCAGAAGATACAGAGAAAAGGAAAAGATTAGAATCCTGACATGAAGAAAAAATGTTTGATTTTCTTCTTAAGGTTTAAACAGTAAGTTCAGATTCTTGCTACTAGGTTGTGACTCCTACCTTACCGCCATGCATTTTCACCACATGACAATTTCAACATATGCCATTTCTACATCGTTTCCACTTCTCTCCTTCTGTGAGAAACTAGTTGGTGCCAATTCTCAATTTGAGAGTCAAAGTGGTTATGTTCCAGCAGTAGCTCAACACTTGTTTCTTTGGGCTTTCATTCAACTTTGTCACCATTTCAATGTGCCTGGAGGCACCACGACACTGTCCTTCTCCAGCCTTCATCCACGAAAATTAGCATCATCTAACCACCAACTGGCACACCACTTCAGTCCTTCAGGATTTTACTTTGGAATGTGGGATCACCTATTGCATACTGATACTGCCAGGTTGTATTCTGTGCAGATACTAGAATGCACTTCATGCATCTACATGGGATACTGCCTGACCTGCTGTGTTTTTCCAGCACCACACTTTTCGTCATACATTTTACGGCTCTTAATTTCCTTTGTTAGCGCTTACTCACTTTGTGTTTACTTAGAGCCTGCCAGCTTATATGGCTTGAATTATAAAGCTCAGGCTTTTAAGTGCTATGTTAAGACTGTCAGCCTTTGTGGCAAGCGTTATATTTTATGCCAGAGTACAAGTACATAGCATGTCTTGGTTTGGAGAACTTAACGGTGAAGGGGGTGGACATATTACTGCATAGCACCATGCTATGTCAATATAATATCTATAGCATGTGCCAACGGCTTACAAGGCAAACCACTTTGCATGTGCTCAAGGAAATTGAAAGGCAAAAGAGACCAGCCTTAGTGAGGTTGAGGAGTCTACTGTCAGTCAGGAAGTACTGCTACAATCAGACAAGGAAAGAACTGAGTACGATGGAAGTGGTTGCAAGAGCAGTAAGTGATGATGCAGAAGTGAGAGATGTGGTGAGATGCCCCCAGTGAGTGAGTAAGAAGTGCAGACAATAGGAGGGGTTAGTACTTTAGGAGAATGAGATGAGTGAAAGCCAGTGAGTGGACATGGTGCATGCAATAGTGAAAGAAACACAGTCAGTGAGCTTTGGTGAGAGGTGCATGTGTTGGCAGAGTTAGGGTGAGTGCTGGCTTTAAGAGTGTGAGGCAACAGATATGTGATGGTCGTACTTACCCTTGAAGGACATAGATCATTCATTTTCTCTCTGTTGTGCTGTACATTGTGTTTCACCAGGGACACAACATTGACACAGGGTGCCATTGCCATTCAATCTGGCTAGCAGTGTTCCCTCTCATTTTCATACCACCTGTGCAGGCCTCCTGTACAACAGCGATTTCCAGAACTGAACATCAATGCTGATGCTGATCACCGTGTGCAGAACATAGCAGAGATTGTGCACATCTGTTGCTGTATCTGCACAGCTTAGATAGAATGTTGCTGGCTAGATCTGCTGACGTGGCCTCTTTTGCTGGTCAGCAAGAAACAAGACTGCCTTTCTCTGTACCATTCTGTCCACCAGTAGCTCCAGGTAACACTTAGCAAACTGGGAAGCTAACTTACTCTTTTGTGGCCATTTCCTTGGGGATAATGGTGCAGGACCACAGTGTTGAAGGCTACTGCTTGGCTTGTAGTATTTGAAGCACTATAGAACTGGGATTTAAATTTGGTGCCAACATCACAAAGTCCCAACTGTGGTAAACACACCAGCCTCTCCTGCCACATGATTCCATGAGACGGGTGCTCTAGAGGCTGGTGACATAACTAATGAGATGTGAAGAGTGCAAAATTACATGAGAAGAGTCTCCATGGGCCAAGATGGACTGGGCATCATGAACCTCACTTGAAAAAACACTTTGCCTAAAAATAGAAAATGCAACCGAATTGGTTTGACTGTCAATTGGTGAAGTTTGGGATGGTACACAAATTGCTCTCAGTGATCTGCAGCAAGAGCTTGTTTATATTAATACTGCATTACGTAGCCCAAACGATAATTAGATTAGCTCCACTTCAAATAGCAAATGATTGCAAAAGTGTACTTATTTAAGAGGTTGATTTAGGGATTGCAATAATACATTACACATTTCTGATATTACTTTCTCAAATGAGTTATTGACCTTGGAATTTTTCATTAATACCTAGAACAAATCATCATTTCCGCACATGACTTGGTAATAAGCACTATTGCTTTTAACAGTAGTCGATAATTGAAGGGTATAATTGCGCATTGTCATCTTCGTTTTAATTTTCTAGTCTATCAGTTATTCTGCATGTTTCATGCTGTTCATAATATGTTTTTTTTAACATATTTCTTTAAATGTATTTTGGGATACAATGCTATTCATTATACCAGTATTTTGTTGGAATGCTTCTTTGTTGCTCTTTTTTTGTGTTTTATGCTCCATTCAGTAACACATTTTAAAAGAAAACCTATTCTATTTTCACCCGATATGTTACGTTTTATAAAACCTCCAGACTTACCTATGTTCCTGTTCAAAAAAAATGTCAACTGGCACCACGTGTGAACCAGCCGATTTTCTTAATTCATCCCTTAGGAATGGCTAAGTCTATCAATCTATTAAATTGGAAAGCCATTAGAGTCCCTGGTTTATGCGTTTCAAGCTGTTAACTAGAAGTTGATTGATTGTTGTTCCTTTGATAGGATATGCTGATCTAATCTCACTGTGCTCTAGTTTGCAATAAATTACACAATTCATTTCCTTCATTTATAACATAAAATCACACCTCGAGGCATGCGTGCTCAGAGGCAAAGAGCAAGGATCCTATTTATGGTGTCATTTAGCCAGCAAGCAGCCAACAATCCCTGGAAAAAATCGAAGCATAATCAAGGTGTATGTTTGGAAAATTTATTGTTATAATTTTCCACAGTAATCTTCTCCATTTTCAAAGCACCCTAGCGACATATATCATAATATAAAATAGAAAATGAATAGCGTTTAAAATTTATCGGTCTTTGATTCTCAATTATATGTGTTTATGACTTCATCTGTCTTCAGTGACTTCAACCTTTTCCATTATTGTAGAATATTATTTGTACGGTATCCATTAAATTCACAATCCTGCAGTAATGGCACGCTATAGCGTTTGGAAAAGGAATTTTTGAAAGGGGCTTGAAGAAAGCGAAGCTGTTATGACACTAGAAATTGCTTTATTGATAGCCTAGCCTCTTGCCTGCACATTTGGCAATTTGTAACCTTCCCCATATCTATATTTCAGTGTGACACTGATAAGAACCTTTCTGTCCCCGACCAGATTACAGTTTGTAATGACACACAATGCTTTCAGAAACCAGGCCAGGGCCCCATCAAGCATTCTGCAAACATGCTAAACCGGTTAGAAGATCAACATAATTTTCATTTACCACTGCAATGTCGTGCATTACCTGAACTGTTATTAAATTGTACAACTATAATTGCCACCACAGATCTATAAGGACCGTGTGTGCATCTGTTTAAACTTTGGTCCCATGGCAGTGATAGACCTATAAATATGTATATTAATAGATCACTGCACACTATACTGTGTGACTGCGGACAGATTGCAAGTTTAGGATTGAATGAACAGAAGCCCTAATTATGATCAGCCCGATTAAATGATCTCAACACAATAGAATATCAATAAGCCTCTTTGGACTTTAAGAGGAAAACGTGTTTTTGCAAAGAATTAACATCTACAAGAAAATAAAGAGTTGTTTCCTTTTAAAATGGGAAAGTAGTGGAAATGGCTAACATCAATAGTCTCTACTAACCAAATGGTACATATTTTAACAGGTCCTGGGTAAGATCCCACCATCTGATATTAAGAAAACGTATTCAGACCTTTTTATAATTATAAGTATTAATAGATCAAGATAATTCTTTGTAAATGTAAGATTGTACTTGTCAAGGTGTTAAAACTTCAAGTCATTCTTAATACTTCTACACAGGCAAGGTGCTTGCAAAATATTAAATAATGATTTTTGGATATTTCCGAGTGACTGGTCCATTTTTCAATGAATTTAATGCATTCTTAAAAGTATTGCAATTATTTTTAAATTTATGTTGCATTTACAATGCATGTTGTATCCAGGACAGAATAATCTTTTCTCAGTTTGTATGTGTGCAGCCAAATCTCTGTAGTTTCATCTGTGACTGTTTAGCTTTGCTTCTTTGACCACACACAAGTATATTGAAGTTATCATTGAATATGCAGGAGGGTCTCCCAAAGCGAAGGTTCTGAGGAAATCTACTGGACTGACAGTAACTTGTGTTAATTTACTGAGATGTTAAGTAGCTTGGGAATGCAGGTAAATGTAGATGTCTGTTTTCTGGCAGCAGTGTAAGATATTGCAGTTGAACAGGGAGCAGTAGCTTACAGTAGGAATGTTAGCTGTACTGGCTGGTCCTGTAACTCTGAGGCCATTTATTGTTTATGCTGTGGAGTTCAGCAGCAAATTATTTTTATTCATAAGAATGTATTATTATTGAGTTTTCTTCCAAGTGAACATTTTACCTGATGCGTGAACATCATATGTTATCTCCCATAGCATAAAAAGCTGAGCATGGCTGTCATGGCATTGAAAAATCCAACAGGTATTTTTCATAGCTAAATTTTATGAACAACACTTGCCTGAATGAACATTAACCTATCAATTAATCCGAGATTACAATATTGCAGAATGCTTCCAGTGGAGTGTCATGCTTCAAGTGTACCGAGGTAAGAAGAAGATGAAATCTTTTACCCTCCAGTTACATGCTATGATGCAGTGACGATGTCATGAACATGTCTTTTAAAGATACACTGCATGCTGACATAATACTGCGTAATAGAACATATTCTCCTTTTGCAAAGATAAAAACTTATTCCAAACTGATAGTGCACAAGGAAGATCGCATCCACTAGATTACTTCTCTAAATTTCCTATTGTTTGAGACTTAGCAATACAAAGCGCATGACCATTATTGACACTATAAGCACTATTCACCATTCTATATCAGATCGTGTCTGATGACAGACCACAGTTCACTGGCAAACTGTTTCAAAGCATGCATTAGTGGAGCATGACACTTAGAGTCATAGAATCATAGAGATGTACAGCATGGAAACAGACCCTTTGGTCCAACCCATCCATGCCAACCCAAATATTCCAACCCAATCTAGTCCCACCTGCCAGCAACCGGCCCATATCCCTACAAACTCATCCTATTCATATACCCATCCAAATGCCTCTTAAATGTTGTAATTGTACTAGCCTCCACCACATCCTGTGGCAGCTCATTCCATACACGTACCACCCTCTGCATGAAAAAGTTGCCCCTTAGGTCACTTTTATATCTTTCCACTCTCACCCTAAACCTCTGCCCTCTAGTTCTGGACTCCCCAACCCCAGGGGAAAGACTTTGCCTATTTACCCTATCCATGCCCCTCATAATTTTGTAAACCTCTATAAGGTCACCCCTCAGCCTCCAACACTCCAGGGAAAACAGCCCCAGCCTGTTCAGCCTCTCCCCATAGCTCAAATCCTCCAACCCTGGCAACATCCTTGTAAATCTTTTCTGAACCCTTTCAAGTTTCACAACATCTTTCCGATAGGAAGGAGACCAGAATTGCACGCAATATTCCAACAGTGGCCTAACCAATGTCCTGTACAGCCGCAACATGATCTCCCAACTCCTGTACTTAATACTCTGACCAATAAAGGAAAGCATGCCAAATGCCTTCTTCACTATCCTATCTGCCTGCCACTTCACTTTCAAGGAGCTATGAACCTGCATTTCAAGGTCTCTTTGTTCAGCAACACTCCCTAGGACCTTACCACTAAGTGTATAAGTCCTGCTAAGATTTGCTTTCCCAAAATGCAGCACCTCGCATTTATCTGAATTAAACTCCATCTGCCACTTCTCAGCCCATTGGCCCAACTGGTCCAGATTCTGTTGTAATCTGAGGTAACCCTCTTCGCTGTCCACTCCACCTCCAATTTTGGTGTCATCTGCAAACTTACTAACTGTACCTCTTATGCTCGCATCCAAATCATTTATGTAAATGACAAAAAGTTGAGTACCCAGCACCAATCCTTGTGACACTCCACTGGTCACAGGCCTCCAGTTTGAAAAACAACCCTCCACCACCACCCTCTGTCTTCTACCTTTGAGCCAGTTCTGTATCCAAATGGCAAGTGCTCCCTGTATTCCATGAGATCTAACCTTGCTAATCAGTCTCCCATGGGGAAGCTTGTCGAACGCCTTACTGAAGTCCATATAGATCACATCTACTGCTCTGCCCTCATCAATCTTCTTTGTTACTTCTTCTTATCACATTGTCACCTTGCTAGTCAGGCTCAAAAGGTCTAGTAGAACATAGGGTATGTGTTATCAAATCAATTATCATTAAGTGTCAACCACCAAATCAAAACTTTTGCAGATCAACATATGTTGTCAATTCTGTCATTACGCAAACAGATAAAACAGAGTTTTCAAGACTATCAATTTAAACTTAAACATAACACTTTGAAGTTTGACAATTCATCCTGATCTGGTGAACTACAGATGCTGGAAATCAGAAGCAAAAACAGAAATTAATGGAAAAACTCAGCAGATCTGGCAGAATCTGTGGAGAGAAATCAGAGTGAACATCATGGGTCCAGTGACCCTTCCTCAGAACAGACCAGAAATGTTAACTCTGTTTTCTCTCCACAGATACTGCCAGACCTACTGAGTTTTTCCAGCAATTTCTGCCTTTGTTGCTAGTGATTGTATACTGTCTGGAGAGTTACACAACATTCTTTGGTGCTATTTGTTTGTCTTACTCCTGGTTGCTGTCACTTAGCATAATTGCACACAATCGTCATCATTGGAGGGTTGTTCCTCAAACACTTTCTGCATGGTCACTGTGCCATACATTGGTCTGAGCTGGCTTCTGTTCCTTTGCAATGTAGTACTATGGTTAGTAATCATTTTGAATGATCAAGATTGGCTGCATATTTTAGAACACTTTGCAGGTATCCAAGTATTTGTGTCTCCAACTCATACTCTCTGTCCAGTTGTGGTAATTCCGAACTGCTTACTTGCTGTTGCTGTGTATCTTTCTCATTCTCATCCATCTTTGAAAAAGAACATCCCATGCCTCAGAATGTTTAAACAATTTGTTGCTTACTTTCTGAGCATTAGTTGTGCAGATAATGATAACCCTTCCTCCATTGACATTGCATAAAAATGCAACAACGCAATGCAAAGTTTTGCTTTGGTGGCTGACACTTAACGATAATTGATTTGATAACATATGTTCTGCTAGACCTTTTGAGCCTGACTAGCAGAGTGACAATGTGATAAGAGTCATGCTCCACTAATGCATGCTTTGAAACAGTTTGCCAGTGAACTGTGGTCTGTTGTCAGGCACGATCTGATACAGAATGGTGAATAGTGCTCATAGCAATACAAAGTGCATGACCATTGTTGACACTAAGTCTCAAACAATAGGAAATTTAGAGAAGTAATCTATCTTGTGGATGTAATCTTCCTTGTACACTATGATTAAGGTCTGTTTCTACTTTCATCCAAGCAAAGGATAGAACATTATGAGGATGTAAATGCTCCCTCTTCTGCTGGGGTTGATTCTTTTGATATGCCTTGCATGCTTTCATGAGACTGTGAATATCCTGATTAATTCCTGGCCAGTACACAGACTCACATGCTAGCCTTCATGAGTCCCTGGTGTAACATAGACCTCATGTCTTGGCATAAAGCCACGATGAGCTTGTGTATCAGCACAGTACTTTGATTCTGAGATTGTACAGACCTGGTGGTCTGTATGTATCTGTATCTGTTATGCGTGATGAGATTGTCTCTCACAGGCTCGATCATGGAGCTCCCCTTGCTGAGATACATGTTTTTTAGGAGCATAGCGGCAATATGTTGGCATTAGGTCTAGAGTTGATTTTAATTTTTAATGTACATTGAGCTGCTTTTTCAGGACAAATGATTGTAATAGTTGTCAAAGCTGAGGACGTGGCCTGTGAGATTAACAACATGGAAAATGTTGTCATCTTCTGAAATTTGTCTCACACTTGGTTGAATCTGAAAAGCTGGAGAGCTTTTGGGTATATGTGATAAACTATATTTGTGAGAGATTTTGTTGGTTTGATGTACTTTACTGATTGAAGCAACAGTATGGGCTGCACCAAATACATGTAAGCGTTATTGAGCTGCCACTATGCCTTCATAATTGCACCTATTCTCAAATATTATATGGCCCTTTCTTGTCTAAAAAAAATCCTTCCTAAAGATTTTAATTAGTGTAGAGGTGATGATTAACTCTACGAACACCTTTGACAGGTCCTTCTTGGAAAAGTCACACACATGCTCTTTGGTGCAATCTCTTCAAACAAGCTGGTCAATTGATTATTGGGGTTACTGTCTGTATGATATGAGTTGGAATCTGTTAATCCTGAAGTTAGTTCTTACTTAGAGTCACTGAGAACCTTCCCAAACCTTTTCTGAATCAGCCTGATTGCTCATGGAAAAACGGTAAAGCCCCACTATGCCAATGGCAAGCAAATTTTTTTAGAACTCTTTTCTTGTTGTTTGAACAGTTGTAATTCAACAAGAGTGGCATTGGACACTGCTGAATACATAATGAGGCTTATGCCATCTGTAACTCTGCCCTCAGCAATGTGTGCCTGACAGTGCCAGTGTGGATTTAAAAATGCTCTTTCTTCAAGCACATAGACTTTACAATTACTGTTCTAAAAAACTATTACTTATGCATTGACTATCAGGAGCAGAGCAATCTAGCCTCGAGTGCATTGCAGTGCACAAGCTTTATGTGGCAATTCCAATGTTCATTTCATCCATTTTTATTATTTTTTTTCTCCTAATTAAGGTAATTTAGACATTGATTTTTCTTTTGATGGAGCTTACATTCTAATCAGAAAGAAATTAGTTCTATTTTAGTGATGGTAATGCCCAACTTACAGACTTGGAAAGCTATCTGTACTCGCAGAAACTGGTGCTGCTTAAGGAGTGAGAAATTCTCCCTTTGTCCAAGTTCTCTGTTGACCAAAGCTGCTGTCCAGTTAGTCTTCAATTCCTTTTCTAAATATCTGCTACGAGGATATTTTACCATGGCCATCACATGAGTTTGCTTCCAACAAGGTGTTTTACCCAATTTAGCAATGCTTATGTTATCTTCTGTATCATATGAAACTGGAAGTGGATCTTGCAGTATTGAATCCAACACATTTATTACAACTACTATATACAAACATTATATCCCACAAACATATAAGTATCTGAACTAACATTAAGATATTAGATTACTACAAAGGAGCATGCTTCCAATGGAATAAGATGCTTTAAGTGTTACAAGGTAAAATAAAGTATGAGACTTTCCTAGTCTTGGATCATATGGCATGGTGCATTGATGATAGCATGATAAAGGCACACCAAAATACTAACTGTCAGACATAAGGCAATGGCAATAATTACCTGTTGATCCCCTACATTAAGGACCACAAAGCACCTTTCTTGAAAAAAAAACTCAAGAAATAATATTAATATCTCAATAAGTTCAAGGTACTAATCCAGTTCGACTTTATATGTATGAAAGCCAATTATTGTGGAGTAAAACTGAAAAAGCTCAACATGTCGGGCAGCATCTTTAATGACAAAACAAATTAAGTTTGCAGATCTATGACCTTTCATTAAAACTAAAATTGCCTTTTAAAGATGTCCATTGGTGCAGAATCATAGAGTCATAGAGATGTACAGCATGGAAACAGACCGTTCGGTCCAACCCGTCCATGCCAACCCAAATATTCCAACCCAATCTAGTCCCACCTGCCAGCACCTGGCCCATATCCCTCCTATTCATATACCCATCCATATGCCTCTTAAATGTTGCAATTGTACCAGCCTCCACCTCTTCCTCTGGAAGCTCATTCCATACACATACCACTCTCTGTGTGAATAAGTTGCCCCTTAGGTCTCTTTTATATCTTTCCCCTCTCACCCTAAACCTCTGTCCTCTAGTTTTTGACTCCCCAACCCCAGGGGAAAGACTTTGCCTATTTACCCTATCCATGCCCCTCATAATTTTGTAAACCTCTATAAGGTCACCCCTCAGCCTCCAACACTCCAGGGAAAACAGCCCCAGCCTGTTCAGCCTCTCCCTTTAGCTCAAATCCTCCAACCCTGGCAACATCCTTGTAAATCTTTTCTGAACCCTTTCAACTTTCACAACATCTTTCCAATAGGAAGGAGATCAGAATTGCACGCAATATTCCAACAGTGGCCTAACCAATGTCCTGTACAGCCGCAACATGATCTCCCAACTCCTGTACTTAATACTCTGACCAATAAAGGAAAGCATGCCAAATGCCTTCTTCACTATCCTATCTGCCTGCCACTTCACTTTCAAGGAGCTATGAACCTGCATTTCAAGGTCTCTTTGTTCAGCAACACTCCCTAGGACCTTACCACTAAGTGTATAAGTCCTGCTAAGATTTGCTTTCCCAAAATGCAGCACCTCGCATTTATCTGAATTAAACTCCATCTGCCACTTCTCAGCCCATTGGCCCAACTGGTCAAGATCCTGTTATAATCTGAAGTAACCCTTTTCGCTGTCCACTGCACCTCCAATTTTGTTGTCAGCTGCAAACGTACTAACTGTACCTCTTATGCTCACATCCAAATCATTTATGTAAATGACAAAAAGTAGTGGCACTCCACTGGTCACAGGCCTCCAATCTGAAAAACAACCCTCTGCTACCACCCTCTGAGCCAGTTCTGTATCCAAATGGTTAGTTCTCCCTGTATTCCATGAGACCTAACCTTGCTAATCAGTCTCCCATGGGGAACCTTGTCAAACGCCTTACCGAAGTCCAGATAGATCACATCTACCGCTCTGCCCTCATCAATCCTCTTTGTTACTTCCTCAAAAAACTCAATCAAGTTTGTGAGACATGATTTCCCACACACAAAGCCATGTTGACTATCCCTAATCAGTCCTTGCCTTTTCAAATACAGCTAACCTTCACAAGTTGACTGCATGTGTATCCTATCCTGTGAGGAAGTAAAACACATTTTCCAAACTCTAATTTGATACTTTTTTTTAGTCCACGTTTATGAACCAAAGTTAAGTAATTTGATTGCTCTACTCTTATATAGCTTTCATTGTGATCGCCATATTTCCTATTAGTCTTTTCTTCAGCTTTACCTCTTGAAGAATAGGCAGCAACCAAGATAGCAGGTCAGGCAGCATCTGAGAAACAGGAAAATCGATGTTTCGGGCAAAAGCCCTTTCCTGATGAAGGGCTTTTGCCCAAATCGTTGGTTCACCTGCTCCTCGGAATCCTGCCTGACCTGTTGTGCCTTTCCAGCACCACACTCTTGACTCTAATCTTCAGCATCTGTAGTCCTCACTTTCGCCTAGCAACCAAGATAGCTGAAGTGATGTTAGCGAGAAGTCTGTGCTGCAAGTGATTAAATGAGAATTAATTGACAATTTTCAAGCTACAATCTATTGAATGATTGAGTTGGTAGAGAGAGCATATTTCCTTCAGATTAGCAAGTCAGCTGACAGCATTTTCAACCAATTTGCTAGTTTTGAAGACTTCTGCAACAAGAGTTTGCCCAGTGATGTTGTCTAATGTGGAGATGCCTGATTTTAAAATTAACAGTTAAAATGTTTGTTGGGAATGAACAAAGAGGCACTAAAATTGAGAAACTAAAAAGAAATGAATCCTAATTTCTTCCTCTGTGATTCATCAATGAGTATACATCATTTGGAACAATGATTTATTTTGACAAATAAACACAGAACTTCACTTGATCTATGGCACATTCATTGGGGTGGCTCAGTGGTTAGCACTGCTATTTCGCAATGCCACGAACCCAGGTTCAATTCCAGGGTCATGATTTGGAGATGCCGGTGTTGGACTGGAGTGTACAAAGTTAAAAATCACACAACACCAAGTTATAGTCCAACAGGTTTAATTGGAAGCACAGGGTGACTACCTGTGTGGAGATTGCATGTTCCCCCTGTGTCTGCGTGGATTTCTGTCAGCTGCTCTGGTTTCCTCCCACAGTCTGAGTATGTGCAGGCTGAATGGATTGACCATACTAAATTGCCTGTAGTGTCCAGGAGTGTGTAGGCTAGGTGGGTTAGCCATGGGAAATATAGAGTTATGGGAATAAAGTAGGGTTTGGGTTTGGATGGGATGCTCTTTGGCGGGTCAGTGCAGGCTCATGGGGCTGAATGACCTCTTTGTGAACTATAGTGATTCTATGTTAATAGTTTGAAGTACACTCATGATAGCTAATAATCTGCCCAATTGTACTTATTCACTAAAGCAATTGTGCATCACTGAACCTCTGTCAATATGAACAAAATTTATTTTATCATTTCTGCTGTTATTTTATACATATGCAAAACTGGAAATTAAACACTGAATTCTCACATAATGAATGAATTAACAGCTATGGTTTAACCTTAATGTTATACCTTTTTATTTATTTCTACAAGTCTAGTTATATTTTCAGCAATTACCAGGATAATTTAATTAGACATATGTCCTTGGCAGAGATATTTCTAGCTATTGCTTTATTATTGAACACAAGAAAAAATGTGTACCAAGCTCTAAATCAAAAGCTTTGTTATTTTTTAAACTATTTTGGAAAGGATTGTATTATAATACTATGATGGAAGTTACAAGGTTGCAATTCAATTGAGAGATTCAGAAGCTATTATAAGCACCTGGAACACAGCGAAGAGGTTAATGAATGTCAGCACAACCAGAGATTAAATAATTGCTTTTAGTTCCCTCCGCAGTTTTAAATATAAATATATGTTAAGTGAAAAATGAAATTAATAACATACAGACTTTAAGAGACCTGATGACATAAAAATCAAGGACATTGGATGCCAGGGCTATGGTAACAATTGACTGTGACATCTGCACAAGGAGATGTGGTTGATTTTGCATGCCCCTTTGTTACGCATGAGTAACAAAGGAATCCACTCATGTTACAGATTAAAATTCTGAAACTGGTTTCCACATTGAGTAAGAACAAAATGTCTCACAAGCATACACATTGCCAGCTTAAAATTGAAGATTCTTAAAGGAAGACCATTTCAATTGCTGATTAAAATCATGGAAATTTAAGTGAGATATCTGGGTTAGACTCAGAAAGGTCCAGATTAACATCAACAAAAAGCAAGAAACCACTTCCTGGAAATCTTGAACACAACCAAAAAAAGAGTTCTTGATGCTTTGAATTTACACTCACTTCATTGAATCACTAAAGTGATCTCTATCAATTTATGCCTCATATTTTCAAAGAAACTAGTTTGGAGATTTTATCAATCGTTTCTCTTCCTTTTTCCTTCCCACTATTGTTATGTCCAATGGAAAGGTTCAAATTCAGGTTAACAAATGTTAATATTAAAATATATTTAAATGTTCAGGTGTTTTATCGGTGGGAAAGAAATCTTGGTACACTTGACTTTAGGAGAAAGTGAGAACTGCAGATGCTAGAGACCAGAGCTGAAAATGTGTTGCTGGAAAAGCGCAGCAAGTCAGGCAGCATCCAAGGAGCAGGAGAATCGACATTTCGGGCACGAGCCATTCTTCATTCCTGAAGAAGGGCTCATGACCGAAACGTCGATTCTCCTGCTCCTTGGATGCTGCCTGACCTGCTGCGCTTTTCCAGCAACACATTTTCAGCACACTTGACTTTAGGTCAAAGTGAATCAACATTTTGCCACAAATGAGGAAAATATTTTCACCAACCCTACAGGTTACAAAGCTCAAATGCTCTGTAAACCACAAAAATTAACACTAACTTCAGAGAGCAAGTGGCGTTGAAATTTGTAAAACAGAGTAGGTGGCAATAAAATAGATTAAACATGGCAGCAACAGGAAACAACAGAGTGAGCTGACCAATGATGGAGGGTAGACAGCTTTAAATCAGACACAAAGGAGAAGTAGAATATTGTGAAGTGAGAGTAGAGAAGCAGAGTAGACTGGGAAAGACAAGACAGTGTGTGGTAATGGAGCAGAGAAGATCTCAGTGGGTGAGGGAGAGGGCAGCATCAGCTGAATCCGAAATACAAAGACTAAAATTTTCTATTTTGGAATTAAAGTGTAGCTGTGGAGTGATTAACTTGCACAATTACATGCTTCTCACCTTATTATTTATTCAAACAAGATGTCGGTTGAGTGACTCAGTGAATCACAATCATGAGATCTTCAGGAATTGAAGGTTCTATATTTAAAGACCAGCCGCACACTACTTCTCTCGGTGAAAGCCAGGAGCATCTACTCAGCCTGTGGTGGTTGCCCCAGTGACAAAGAACTGCTTCCAGAAGCTTACCCTTTGACTCAGTGACACTTCATTACAAGTCCTACAGAACAGAGTCAAGGACAAAAGATAGGTGTCCTACCAGGGTGAAAGGTTATTCCAGTAAACCCATCTAGCCTGAACTGAAATCTTACTGCTGTTCAGTGCCAATGCCCTTCACAGACACACATGGCTGCAGTGAAAGTGGATGCTCTCAATGCTCTGCAAGTCATCAACATGATTGGTTCTCTGAGTACTCTGATTGGTTCTTGAGCAGGTGGACAGGATGAGTGTAAACAATACAAAGGCAGCAAGTCTCCAGGCAACAAGAGACATCATCTCAACTTTTCTCTCTTTCTCTGCAATGGAGTAACCAAAACCTGAAAAATAATGAGCTATTCTGACCCACCATTTGTTATAAGTTCTTGTTTCTAACCAGTGGCATAAAATCTGAGCAATTAATGTGTCACCCAACCCCCTTTCCCTACCACTCCTGTATGGAAGATCTTCAGACCAGATTTCAAATTCAGAAAGAAAACAGTTAGGAGTCCTGATATCAAGTTTTCTTTTCCAAATTACTTCATTGAAAAATAGCCATCCTTTTAGTTAGTTTCGCTATAAGGATTTTCTCTTGCTGATTGAGAGGTGGAGAGGGAAATGTTTTTCCTTTCTACTCACTTTGCAGACGATGCAGAATTTGTTATTCTAGCTTGTTTCTAGCAAAGGGTTTCTTGCTATCTGGGTTAATTTGCTACTCTGAAACCAAAGCTATTGGCTTATCCATTGTATTACGCTACCACCGTGAAACAGAACCTAGTGCTTTGTCAATCTTTTATTGAGAGCTCTGATGGGCTAGCAACACATCCTGTTTTTGTCCTTTTGGATCAGCCTACTGCAGTTATAGAGGTCTATGGCAAAAGTGAAGACAATGAACATTGAAAAGATTTTGCAAGAGGAATCAAAAACTATGCATTCACCTGGACTGACAGTATAAGGCCAAGTCAATGGATGCATCCTTGTCACGTGCAGCTATGTTTCTGAAGTCTGAAGTATTTTAATTGGAAAGAAGTTAAACAGAAACTTCCAGTTAATTACAGCTAATTTATGAAATGTAAGTACATTTTTCTAGGCTTCTTGCCAGTGGATGGCCAGAAAGCGGTCTCACCACCTCCAGAGGGAGGACCAAAATGCCATTCCAGAAAACGTTTGCCCAGTTTGTATGGAACATCAGGTGGTAGAAAAAGGCTGCCAGCCAATTTTAGTGAACAGACACTGGCTTTTATAACATTTGGGTTTCCTATTTTTAAATTTACATTAATGATACATGGTGTCTACACTATGTACATAATCTGTAACATCTGAATGCTTGAGGTTCTGACAATTCCAAAAAATGTGTAGTCAATACTGCATGATTCAAGCATGGTCAATTGTTTCAGATCACATTGCAGCTGAACCACGTGCCTTCCCAATTAGATAAATGCCATCCAATGGCCTTTGAAGATATTGGCAATGAATAACACTTCTTTGTGGGCATCCAATGAAGCATAGATAACTGGAAGTGATCAACCAACAACATGCATGGCTATGTGCTATCAATAAGCTCTCCTGAAAGACAAAGGAATCAGATGTAGAGTGTGCAGCATTGCAAAGTTCAACATGAGTTTTTAAAGTCAGAAATTAACCAGAAATTTTAAAATATCTGAAATTAGAAGGCCCACTGTTTAAAACCACGTAAAATTTCTTCAAGAGATATAATTCAGTGGCACACTATTTGGCTATGTATGCCAAGTTTGGCACAATGTGTTCTTCAGCGCTAACAACATATAATTTCTCCACACAGGTGATGGCAAAATCAATGAAGGTTGGTAGAACCATCTGTTGAACTATGATGGCACCACTAAGATGCAGGACAGGATTAGCTCTGGGTGTGCTTCATTGCTCATTCAGCTGAATTTCAGGTACTGAGGTTGTTTTAAGTGCTGAGGTTTGGTTGATTAAAAATAAGGAGAAAGTGAGGACTGCAGATGCTGGAGATCAGAGCTGAAAATGTGTTGCTGGAAAAGCGCAGCAGGTCAGGCAGCATCCAAGGAGCAGGAGAATCGACATTTCGGGCATGAGCCCTCCTAAAGAAGGGCTCCTGAAGAAGGGCTCATGCCCTTCCTAAGAAGGGCTCATGCCCAAAATGTCGATTCTCCTGCTCCTTGGATGCTGCCTGACCTTCTGCGGTTTTCCAGCAACACATTTTCAGCCTTGATTAAAAATAAATAAGTTTTTTGGATAAAGAGTTATGCTGATGGCAATATTAATTTTGAATAAAATTTGTTTAAGAGCAATGAACTCATTTTCAAGTGGCTTCCTACATATTTGTTGAATCACAGAGCATGTCAGCAAAACGTTCAATTGTCCACATGCCATATCAATGGTGGCAGGTATTGGAGCATGTCAAAGTCTTTAGTGATACTAACAAAATCACTTTATATTAGCAATAATCGAAAATAGAATATTCACATTTTGAGGGTTCCAAAGTCATAGATAGAAAAAAAAAGGATCATGTTGGTGCATCAGGTTGAATAATGAGAGCTCAATGATCTAACTAGGTTAGGGTTCCAGTCAAGTCAACAGCTAGATTTGAGAGATAGAGGTAAGAGTGGATCACGTTGGAAAGCCAGAAGGAAAAGAAAAACTAAGAACATTGTAAGAATTTGTATTTTCTAGAAATCCCAAAACAGTGAGTATGCAATTAATTTTTTTTGATGTGCAGTTATGTCATTACATTGACAAACTGTGGATAATGTGAGTATCAGGAATAAAGGAGTCGTTCAAAATAATGACTCTGTGGTATCTGGGAAATAAGGCATCATTCAAAGACAAAAGCCAAAGTAAAAGTGCTGGATCGCTAAACACATCTGAAAATACAGTGGATAAAGTATCTGTTATAGCTACTGTTACAATCCTTGACAGGTGATCCTTTACCCCAACCACTACACAAGAGGGACACGTTTCAAGAGACAGAGAAATTAAGCCTCACTTATACTTGAAAAACACAGTTACTTGAATTAAATGCATGTGTACATTCTATTTGTATCAGTATTCAGTAATTCTATCAGTAGTGTGGCATAATTAGATATTCTGTTCCTACTCTGAAATGAACCAATTCTGTTACTGACTGTGAGTTTTTAAATTCCAAATTAGTGCAATATCTTTGAGGATAAATCTGTTTTGTTGTTCAGAGGTTGTATATTTTGTTCTTGCAGACTCTTGCCAAATTTATTGTTGACTATGAGTCTCTGCTCCCTATTCATTTAAAAATGTGCTGCCTTTGTTTCTGAAACTATTCCAAAATAGGAGGTTGCATTTATATTATGAAACAAATCAATTCCCTCACAAACCAATAACAAATGAGAGCACCATAAGTTGATTACATTTCCAATATTATTATAGGTAAACTTATGAGCTTACAATAGAATGGCTGTTTTTGCAGTGGTTTACTAAGCCATTATGTTTATTGGATATGTTTATTTCACAAACACAAAATGTGTATCATAAATGGAACGTTGACTTCATTAATGAAAACCTGAATAACTAATGAGAATCAGATCAATTCCCATTTACTTATGAATGGCACTGTTTAATAAGCCAGTAGGAACAGAGAGAAAAAATAACACTTAAAAAAGGCCATTGGATCAATAGCCTTACTCGTTTTGACTATTCTTAACCCAAAGTTGTTGCCTTGTCAGTTTTAATTCAACCTCCTCTTTCTCCTGAAATATAATTTATTGTTTGAAACCATACATGCTAATTGTTTCAATAACATTTCATATGTTTATTGTCCCTTAAATAAAATTGTTTGCATAAACTCCCGATTTGTTCCAAATTTCTAAATGTTTAAGTCTTGAATCCTATTGCTGGCCCCTTCATCAGTGTGAACAATTTTTCTAGATCAGCTTTAATAAATCCTTTTGTCATCTTGAAAACTTCTATTAGATCCATTGACATTTCTTTTCTAACTTGCTTAATTATATCATGTCAATTGTTGAATCATTTAACCTATATATAATTTGGTCAAGGAGGTCAGAATGTAGGCAAAAGTAGAAATCATCTTTTATTCCCATGCTGACTATGAATATTATTGCATTTTTATTCTGTAACATCTTGTTATAAATTCATTTGTGACTTCTTTTAAACTGCCTCTTTTAATTCAAGGTAAATGGAGGAGTGCAGAAGGGCATGTGATCGCTTCCTAGTTTTGCTTGGTGATAAAGTCATGTGACCAGGTTGCCATGGGGACAGAGTCCCAGATTATGCCAATTTTTATTATCTGGACATAAAGGAAAAGACAGCTGGCATTACTGATACCATATTTGCTGATACAGGTGATAGACAGAGAGAGAATGTCCCAAAGGGAAAGGTAAAACAAACAGCAGAGAAAAGGCTGTTTTCTGTTAATCACACGTAGATTGCTGTTAGGACTCATTCTCTGGTCAAAGAAACAAAAACAATGGAGATTTAAGGAGCCTGGAAAATTAGTCCGGGGGTGGATGCTAACGAGAGACTAGAGTGGATTTTCTTGCTGGAAGCCAATTCAGGATTCTCCAAACTGAGGGAAACAACTTTCAACGGACACTAGATGTTAAGACTCAATTTAATGAGAAGAGGTAAGCTAGTTGGAAGCTGTGAGTTCATGTGAGGACTATTGCTTTAGTAAGAATGTGTAGGAGCATTTGAACATATTGTGTGGTTTTTGGTTGTGTTTGGAAGGGGAGTATATTTTCTGTAGTTCAGAGTAGTAGTCGGCAAATACGTTATGTGATTTTCTTTTGTGACAGTAAAAGTCATAAAATGGGAAACCTTGCTGTGGGGTTTCTGGAATTGGTCACTGGGACTTTAAATCTCTCCTTAAAAGTTATTGGTCTCCACAGTGACTCTAACAAATTTAGGGCTCTTGTGCAATCCAGAGGTTGAAAGGAGTACATTGGAATTTTCTAGAATTTAAGTGACTAAGATGCAAGTTATTTTGCTGTATTCGTTGCGAACATTTAGCATTCTTTGGTAAAATATTTCTAAAGACACTGGGGACCTAAATGTGAATGCCTTGCAACATTTATAAAATTAATTTGGAGGCGGTAACAGAGGATTTGGAGATTTGAAAATAGGGGGTAAAAAGACTGAGGTTATTGAAGCAAAAGCAAAATACTGCAGTTGCTGGAAATCAAATAAAAACTGAAACTCCTGAAGAAACTCAGCAGGTCAGGCTGCATCTGTGGAGAAAGAAATAGAGTTAATGTTTTTAATCAAACATGACTCTTCTTCGGAACAGAAGCTCAGCACATGATCCATGAGGAAGAAAAGAGTGATATCAATAGTACCCAGGTTAAGCAAGATAGGATTTAATTGCAAATGAAGCAACTTGAATTGAAAAGAGACAATGGAAAGCAAACGTTTGAGCTCAAGAAAGAGAGAAGTTTTTTTAAAATCTTGAATTTGAGAAAAAAAGAGAATTTGAACTGGATTTCCAGGTCTTGCTGTTGTTGCAGACTGCTGCAGTGACTGAGGAATGTGACTGATACTGAACATTGTGTAATCATCAGTAAACAACCCTATTTCTGACCTGATGATGAAGGGAAGTTCATTATGCAGCTGATGAAGATGATTGCATCTAGGACACAAACCTGATGAACTCCACCAGAGATGTCATTGGACTGAAATTATTAGCTCTTATGAACAACAATCATCTTCCTATATGCTAGGTATGACTCCAACCAGTGGAGACTTTTCCCCTCAATTCTCATTGACACTAGTTTTGCTAGGGGTCCTTGACGACAAACTCAATCAAGTGCTGCCTTGATGTCAAAGGCAGTAATTCTCACCTCACCTCTTGAATTCAAATCATTTGTCTTTTTATTGAGCAAAGCTGTACTGAGGTCTGGAGTTCAGTAGGTCTGGAAGAACCCACATTGAGCATCAGTCGGTATTTTATTGTGATAAGTGCCACTGATAGCATTGAAACTTGGGTAATGATATGTCAGTCTTAAGACAGGACATCAGCAGGCAAAGTGTCAGGCATCAACTTTGATCTCCAGCATCTGCAGACCTCACTTTCTCCTCAGGCATTAAAAGGCAAGACTGTAGCATTTGTGAGATTGCAAGCTTGGATTTAGAAATGCTGTACCAGTAATTTGACAACCTAATAGTTTTTAATGCAAATAAATCAAAGCATAGAAAATTATAACAGTTTTCTGTTCACAGATGAACATTCCAAATCACAACCCATTTTTGTCCAGTCAAACAGACAAGCAAATTAATATTCTTAGAGATATGAGGTCAGTTGATTCAATGATGGTGGAAGGTGACAGGAAATTTTCTCCCGCAGGTTATATATATAAAACTATATTCACACAGGGTAAAAATGAAGATTGTTTAACTGCTCTGATCCACGCTATTAATTTAAATGGGATTTAAGTTCCAGTATTGTAGCTATAGAATTGTGTCCAAGATGTTTAGAAAGGATATAATGGAGTCAGGAGCTGAGTGACACTGCTGTTCATCTTGATAGCACTGTTGACAACGTCTTTGAAGATATTTATTAAAGTTGTTGATATTTCATTAGGAATGGACCTTGCTGGACATAGGTCTTACACCTTCACAAAGAGTCAGAAGAATCTGATTCAGCCCTTTAAGTGACTATGTATAAAGGAGATCAAATGGCCTATAAAAATCCATGATTCCCTGTAATCCTGCTGAAAGTAATTCTTTTTTCCTTTGTGGTTAATATAACAGAATTTGAATTTTTAAGATCAGTTCTCTTTCAACATTTTTCAATATTATCTTGAGTACTGTACATGTAAATTTATGAAAAACAAGCAAGCCAGATTTCAAGTTAGCAAGTAAAGCTTGCTTTGCTGTTGTTTAATAACTCATTCAATTGAAAGTACAGATGTTATTTAAAAAGTAAAATTGCACCAAATGCTGTGATATACACGCACAAGCAAACAGATCAAGTTACAGGGTGGGAGATGTAGCATCAGAAACAATTACAGTCTAAAAGAGAAAAAAAATATAATGTTGATTTTAGTTTGTTACAATAAATGTCTTGAAATATGAAATCTTGTTGTGTGGTCCTTTGAATTAGTCACTGGGAATTCAGATGTCTTTTTAAAGTTTTCAGTCTCTATGAGGATCATAACATTCTAAGATAATATTCTGTAATTTACTTTTCATATAATAATATTCATCGCAATCCTGATCAATATATTGATACTATCTATTATGTATTGATTAGGAAAGGGATTTGGGAACTACTGTAATAAAAATCAGATCAACATGTTGATGTTGCAGACAAGAGGAACATGTAGACAAGGTATAGAACGGCATTAGAGGAACAGAATGCAAGCTAAGAGCTGATGTTATTTTCAGTTGGACCTCACCTGGAGTTCTATACGTCGTATTGCTCGTTGTGCTGGACAGTCGATATAATCACCTTCAGGTTTAATTTGGATTCTAGCTTTTTAGACAAATTACAATGTCAAAATTGAATTTTGACTTTTATTTCACAAATTATGTATTGTATATCAGCTGTAAAATATGATCATTACTTAATTAAACATGTGTTTCTTTTCTTTCTACATCATTGAAGGTATTTATTGAAGATATATACTTATTTTGATTGCCATCCAAGAAAGCAAGCATTTTTGCAGTTGCCTTATTTACTAATGTTAGGAATAGAGCTTTGGGACCATAACAATCATTGAATTGTAATATTTAATCTTCATTTAGGGAATTTCCAAATAACTAATGGATATGTAGATGACAAAGTGGAAGATATTTTCCATTTATAAAATTGAACTATCTTTTATCCACACAAATGTTGTAAATTCATGTTAAGAAACACCAAAATTCAAGTTTAAATCTAATCAAAAATGAAATGTTTCCTATCCTATTTCTGGTTTTGCCACTTGCACATTATCAAGTCTCTCTCCTTTATGAAATAAATTGGATATTCCATTGTTCTTATTCCTTTGTTTATACAAGCTTCAACATCTCTTGTTAAAACATTACATTTTTGTGAGCGTATTCATTTAACACTCTAGCCAATAAAATTAGAAATTCAGAAAAATGCATTTCATTGAGATACTTAATCTTTGGTCATCTTAACATGCCAATTATGAATCTTGATGTCAATGATCACCTTGTGGAGGGATTATAAACCAGGCAGATTTTCCAATAATACTGCTGGAACAATAGTATGACTTTAAATTATCCAGAATAATATCAACTCTGTTAATTAATATTTTTAAGAGCATAAATCATGAATTAGAAATTATTCATACTTGGCTTTAGGCATAAACCCAATGGGAGCCACAAACTGCATCACCAATATTAATGCATAATCTAACACAATACAGATTTTAAGTGGAGTCTTTCCTAGGCAAAAGTTGAACTAACTGTGCCTTTTAATCTAGATCTTAGGAAACTACAAAATAAGTAGATTTAAAGGAAAGAGAGTCACAATAACCTAAAATGAACCTGCTAACAGCCCCCAAGAGCACACAATGATTTCTTTAATAGAACTCGCTGACCAAATCCTTTCTCGTGTGCTATTTGTCATTTTCAGCATAAGATGATCAATACTTTGGCTTTGAAATAAATAATATATTATAACTGTCACAATAAGTTACATCATCTGGAAATGATCACGTTGAAGTGTAAAGCACAATGCTGGCTAATATTAAGCACAAAAGTTCTGTTTGAGGAGACAAGGGGTTGAAACAGTGTTGCATTTTATTCCATTTCCCTTATGTTTCCCTTAAGAACATTTTATAATCAGAAGTTTTTATTGTGCCAACTGTTTAATGCCAGAGTTGAGCCAATGGTAATATATGCGATACCGATTTAACAGCTCAAGACCCTGCAGGACTTTGCATTGAGGTCTTACTGCGTAGTTGCATTATCTCTGCTCCTGTATAAAAACTAGAGACAACGGTCACTCAGAAGTTTGGTCCACTTAATGAAGTATCCCAGACCAGACTTGTGGCAGTTGTAGATTTTGTTGTGTGCTGACAGGTGCATGGGTCATGCACAACGATAGTCCTGTTTTCACTGAATCCTGGAGCAATAGCATCAATGAACAGGCATGCTACTTGCTTGTATATAGTTAGTGACATTCAGAAGAAAAAGGACTGTGATTAATTATGGATAAGCATGTGACTGATTATTGATAAACACAACCTTATGGATGCAAATTATACAGATTTTTGAATGCCTTCTGACTCACATGGTGCCTTGTATTTATTCTGTCACTGTTACAACTGGAACATCAGCGTGGAACTCCACTTAAATGTGCTACTGTGCATATTTTAAAGTGATATTTGTTAACAGCCATCCTGAAGAATGTATTGTTGTGTAAAGTAGAACATCTGCCATAGTTAGAAGAACGTTGATTTCTGAAAAGCAAAGAAATGTCCAGCAATGCTTTACTCAATGGTGTCCAAAGGAAAGAGGGACAAGTATATTTAAAGGCTGTAAGGATCTCAATTTAATGCTTTATGTTTTTGTATGGTTTCTAGCCAGTGGTTTGTATCTGCTGCTAAAGTACTCCTGAAAAAATTGGAATTGATTTTTTTTTCTCAGTCTTGCAAAAATGTAATGAGATACAAAACTGATTACAAAGATAATTTTGATAGGGTGAAGGGTTGCAACTTGTTATCAATGTATAATAATCTTAAGATATTAAAAACATCATACCCACAAAGTAGTTTCACTTCTCAAGGAAAAAGAATAGTATAAATACAGCAATCACATGACATCATAGACTTTCAGACTGTCCTTCATTGTTATCAGTTGCCCTTTCATCCATGTGATGTTATTGTATTGGTTCAATGTGCATACAAAACAATAAAAGATCGCCAGCAACATCAATCAATGCTAAAAATAAATATGTTTTGTTGATTAAGTTAAGGTTCATTGGACTCTGATTTAGGCCACTTCTGCTCTACCTCACAGCTATACTTGCTTTTTGTTCCACTCTTCAACACAAACTGAAACCATACTTTGCTCTACTCCCACAGCTACCTAGCCTACACCTTCTCCCACCCTGCCCCCTGTAAAAACGCCATCCCATATTCCCAATTCCTTCGTCTCCGCGCATCTGCTCCCAGAAGGACCAGTTCCAAAACCGTACAACCCAGATGGCCTCCTTCTTCAAGGATCGCAATTTCCCCCCAGACGTGGTCGACGATGCCCTCCACCGCATCTCTTCCACTTCCCGCTCCTCTGCCCTTGAGCTCCGCCCCTCCAACCGCCACCAGGACAGAACTCCACTGGTCCTCACCTACCACCCCACCAACC